>NC_139003.1:80043634-80098171 GCF_964374135.1 Grampus griseus | reverse complement strand
CTGGCTAAAGGTTTATCATTTTTGTTTATCTTCTCAAAGAACCAGCTTTTAGTTTTATTGATCTGTGCTATTGTTTTTATTTCATTTATTTCTGCTCTGATCTTTATGATTTCTTTCCTTCTAGTAACTTTGGGTTTTGTTCTTCTTTCTCTAGTTCCTTTAGGTGTAAGGTTAGATTGTTTGAGATTTTTCTTGTTTCTTGAGGTAGGCTTGTATTGCTATAAACTTCCCTCTTAGAACTGCTTTTGCTGCATCCCATAGGTTTTGGATCATCGTGTTTTTGTTGTCATTTGTCTCTAGGTAGTTTTTGATTTCCTCTTTTATTTCTTCAGTGATCTCTTGGTTATTTAGTAACGTATCGTTAAACTTCCATGTGTTTGTGCTTTTTACGTTTTTTTCCCTGTAATTGATTTCTAATCTCATACCATTGTGGTCGGAAGAGCTGCTTGATATGATTTCAGTTTTCTTAAATTTACTGAGGCTTTATTTGTGACCCAAGATGTGAACTATCCTGGAGAATGTTCCGTGTGCCGTTGAGAAGAACGTGTAATCTGCTGTTTTTGGATGGAATGTCCTATAAATATCCATTAAATCTATCTGGTCTATTGTGTCATTTAAAGCTTGTGTTTCCTTATTAATTTTCTGTCTGGATGATCTCCATTGGTGTAAGTGAGGTGTTAAAGTCCCCAGCTATTATTGTGTTACTGTCGATTTCCTCTTGTAGCTGTTAGCAGTTGCCTTATATATTGAGGTGCTCCTATGTTGGGTACATATATATTTATAATTGTTATATCTTCTTGGATTGATCCCTTGATCATTATGTAGTGTCCTTCCTTGTGTCTTGTAACATTCTTTATTTTAAAATCTATTTTATCTGATATGAGTATTGCTACTCCAGCTTTCTTTTGATTTTCATTTGCATGGAATATATTTTTCCATCCCCTCACTTTCGGTCTATATGTGTCCCTAGGTCTGAAATGGGTCTCTTGTAGACAGCATATATATGGGTCTTGTTTTTGTATCCATTCAGTGAGCCTGTGTCTTTTGGTTGGAGCATTTAATCCATTCATGTTTAAGGTAATTATCGATATGTATGTTCCCATTACTATTTTCTTAATTGTTATGGCTTTGTCTTGGTGGGTCCTTTTCTTCTCTTGTATTTCCCACTTAGAGAAGTTCCTTTAGCATTTGTTGTAGAGCTGGTTTCATGGTCCTGAATTCTCTTAGCTTTTGCTTGTCTGGAAAGCTTTTGATTTCCCCATCAGATCCGAATGAGATACTTGCTGGGTGGAGTACTCTTGGTTGTAGGGTCTTCCCTTTCATCACTTTAATTTTATCATGCCACTCCCTCTGGCTTGTAGATTTTCTGCTGAGAAATCAGCTGTTAACCTTATGGGAGTTCCGTTTTGTGTTATTTGTCATTTTTCCCTTGTCGCTTTCAATAGTTTTTCTTTGTCTTTAATTTTTGTCAATTTGATTACTGTGTGTCTCGGCATTTTTCTCCTTTGGTTTATCCTGCCTTGGACTCTCTTCGCTTCATGGACTTCAGTGGCTATTTATTTTCCCATGCTAGGGCAGTTTTCGACTATAATCTCTTCAAATAATTTCTCGGGTCCTTTCTCTCTCTCTTCTCCTTCTTGCACCCCTCTAATATGACTGTTGTTGCATTTATTGTTGGTCCAGAGGTCTCTTAGGCTGTCTTCATTTATTTTCATTCTTTTTCTTTATTCTGTTCCACGGCAGTGATTTCTACCTTTCTGTCTTCCAGGTCACTTATCCTTTCTTCTGCCACAGTTATTCTGCTACTGATTCCTTTTAGTGTATTTTTCATTTCAGTTATTTTATTGTTCATCTCTGTTTGTTTGCTCTTTAATTCTTCTAGGTGTTTGTTCCTTAATTCTTCTAGGTCTTTGTTAAGCTTTTCTTGCATCTTCTCTATCTTTGCGTCTATTCTTTTTCCAAGGTCTTGGATCACCTTCACTATCATTATTCTGAATTCTTTTACTGGAAGGTTGCCTATCCCCACCTCATTTCGTTGTTTTTCTGTGGATTTATCTTGTTCCTTGATCTGGTATAAAGTCCTCTGCCTTTTCATTTTCTCTTTCTGTGAATGTGGTTTTCCTTACACAGGCTGCAGAATTGTAGTTCTTCTTGCTTCTGCTGTCTGCTCTCTGGTGATTGAATCTATCTTAGAGGCTTGTGCAAGCTTACTGATGGGAAGGACTGGTGGTGGGTTTAGCTGGATGTTGCTCTGGTGGGCAGAGCTTTAATCTGTTAGTCTGCGGATTAAATAAAACTTTAATAAAATGTTTAATCTGCTTGTCTGCTGATGCATGGGGCTGGGTTCCCTCCCTGTTGGTTGTTTGGCCTGAGGCGACCCAGCACTGGAGCCTACCTTGCTCTTGGTGGGGCTAATGGCGGACTCTGGGAGGGCTCACACCAAGGAGTATTTCCCAGAACTTCTGCTGCCAGTGTCTTTGTCCCCATGGTGAGCCACAGCCACTCCTCGCCTCTGCAGGAGACCCTCTAAAACTAGCAGGTAGGTATGGTCATTCGCCTACGGGGTGACTGCTCCTTCCCCTGGGTCCTGATGTGCACACTACTTTGTGTGTGCCCTCCAAGAGTGGAGTCTCTATTGAGACTCTGAGTCTCTGAGTGCAGTTGAGACTCTGAGACTGGGAGTGGAGTCGCACAGACTCTGGGTCCTGTGAAGCTTCGATGCTTTGTAGTTCTAGAAATCCTATAGGAGACGGTCCACAGCAGGTGAAGCTAATGCTGTCAGTAGAGGTGGTGAAGCCAAAGATCTGCAGTTCTGCCTAGAGGTGCTGATGTACATACAGAACAAAATCATCTCGTGTGAATGTAGTTCAGGCACGTTTAAGATGAATGCAGTCATGTTAATGCGTAACATCTTCTATCTTGTGCCCCTCCTCAGGGACCCCCTCCTCAGTTCCTGAGGCTCCTGTAAGTCATGTACAGGGGAATGGAGAGTGGGCTCTGTCCAGTCTGAGCCCTGAGTTACCCTGTGTGTATCTTAGGATACTTTGTATTTCTGTGGTGGTTCTTGTAACATCATCTCTTTCATTTCTGATTTATTTGTGCCCTCTCTTTTTAAAAAAACATACAACTGTTGTCTTTTATTCTTTACAGAAGTTTAATACGTGTTTGATCTACTACCCTTAGTCTATGTATACTTTTTTGCAGTGAGATTTTTACTTTTGTTTGTTTATTGTTACTATCAATAATCAGTGAGACTTCTTTTAAGCTACCTTCAACATTGCTTCTAAAGCTGCTTTATTAGTGATGACAGAGCTTTAATGGAAGTCGTGTTCTGGTTGTAAATTAGAATGCAATGTGCCAGCAAAAATCCCCTTACGTTTATGTCTCATTACTTCTTGTTCTTTTTTTAAATTTAATTTTTATTTTTTAACAGTAAATTTGATTAAACTGTTTTGTTCTAGGTGTGCAAGATGTGGTTCTTTTAAACATATACATGTATCTATACTTCTTCAGATCGTTTTCTCACGTAGGTTATGACACAATGTTGAGTAATCTTCTCTTGGTATTCCGTAGTTCTTTGGTGATCATATATTTCACATGTGTTTCTATATCTATGTTAACCCCAATATCCTAATGTACCCAATCCTCACACCTTTCCATTTGCTGAACCATAACTTTGTTTAATGAATCTGTGATTACCTTTCTCTGTGGAAATATCTTCATTGGTATCAATTTTTAGCTAACACCTATAAGTGATATTATAGGATATGTGTCTTTTGCTGTCTGACATAGTACAATTTGCCTGATTACCTCTAAAATCATCTACGGTGCTGCAAATGGCTTTGTTTCATTTTTTTCCCTAGCTAATATTCCATCTGTACATGTACCAGTTCTTCTTTGTCCACTCACCTTTTGATGGACTTTTTGGTTGCCTCCATGTCTTGGCTATTGTTATACTGCTGCACTGCACAGTTGCCTGCCTGTGTCTTTCCAATTATGTCTTCTTATGTTATAGGCCCAGGAGTGGGCCTCCTGTATCATATGGTATCTCAGGGTTTACCTTTTAAATGAACCACGATTCTTTCTCATTACTGGCTCTTTCCAGGTTACGTCCCACTTAAACTTGAGGGTATGCATTTCTCCACAACACCTTCAGCATTTATTGTTTGTAGTTTTCTTGCTGATGGATATTCTGACTGGTGTGAGCTGATACCTCTTTGTGGTTGAATTTGCATGTAACTCATAATCCGTTGAAATTGAGCTTTAAGGCATGTCCTTTTTATTTTTCAAACTGTGATTACAGCCTAGTTCTTCAAACTGTTTTCTTAAAGTATGTGTCACATTTTGAAATTTATTCGCCATTACCTCCCTCAAGTCATTTTGAGGGCAGGTTTCATTTACAGCCCTGCAGTACTTGTTCACATGAAGGGACCATTAGCACAAGCTTTAAAGCTGCTTTTGCAGGTAACGGCCAGAGTGCGGCAGCCTTTCTTCGTTCCCCATGCTGGTACTAGGGAACAGACCTTCCGGCCAGTGGTCTTCCTCGGTTATAAATTAGAGTGGAATGTGCCCGGATAAACCCCCAAAACTGATGTCTCCTTACTTTTGTTTGTTTTTTAAATTTAATTTATATTTTTATTGGAGTAATATTCCATTGTGTATATGGACCACTTCTTGGTGCATTCCTCTGTTGATGGACATTTTTGTTGCTTCTAGGTGTTGGCTATATTAAATGTTGCTGGAGTGCAAGATTGCCAGCCTGTGACATTTTGATTCTCATTTTCTCAGGTGATAGGCCCAGCAGTGGGTGTGACTGATTGACTAGTAGCTCAGTGTTTACCTTTTCAAAGCACCTCCATTGTGTTTTCATTAGTGGCTCTTACCATGTCCCCCTTAGAACCGAGGGTACGAGTTTCTACACAGTCCCTTCAGCATTTATAGTTTGCAGCATTTTTGCTAATGGCTATTCTGACTGTTGTGACCTGATAGGTTTTTGTAATTTGGGTTTGCATGTCTTTAAAAATTCCTAAAATTCATCATTTTACACGCCTTTTTCTTTTCTGTTAAAAATAAAGTGTGAGTACAGTATATCTCTTGAAATTGTCTTCTTGGAAGGTTGCCCTCTTTTGAATTTTTGGTCGATATTCGACCCCAGGATTTTTTTGGAGGGCAGGTGTCATTACAGAACTGCAAGTTTGGTGAATATTTAGTGGCCATTAGCACTGGGTTTAAAGCTGCTGTTGTGGGAAACGGCCACAAGGCGGCAGCATTTCTACATTTACAACTCTGGGATTTTGGGCAACAGAGCTTTCCTGGAAATCGTGTTAGTAGGCTGCAAATTAGAGTGGAATGTGCCAGGGAAAACCCCCAAGAGCTTACATCTGCTTACTTTTTGTTTGTTTTTTAAATTTAATTTTTATTAGTTATCAGAGCAAATTTGATAAAAATATTTTGTTTCTCCTAGGTGTACAGAATCTGGTTCATTATATCAATGTATCTGTCTATTTATCTTTGGATTCTTTACTGTGTAGGTTATTACAGAGTGTTGAGTAGAGCTCTCTTGGTATTCCGTAGGTGTTTTGTGATTATATATTTCATATGTATTAGTACATGTCTGTTAACCCCCATATCCTAGTTCACACATTCCTTGCACTTTTCCATTTGGTTAAACATAATTGTTTCTTTTTAATCCATGCTTTTCCTTCTCTTGGCAATAAGTTCATGAGTATCAATTTTTAGGTAACATCTATAAGTGATGTCATAGGATATCTGTCTTTCACTTTCTTTCTTATTTCAAGTTGGGTGATTATCTCTAGGTCCTTATATGGTGGTGCAAACGGCACTGTTTCATTGTTTTCCATGGCTAATATTCCATTGTTTACATGGACCACTTCCTCTTTGTGCATTTTTCTGTTGATGGACATTTTGGTTTCTTCCAAGTCTTGGCTATGTTAAATGTTCCTGCAGTGCAGGATTGCCAGCCTGTGTCTTTTCCATTCTGGTCTGCTCAGGTGATAGGCGCATCTAACGACCTACCAGATCACACGGTAGCTCAATTTTTACCCTTAAACGCACTTCCGTTATGTTCTCACTACTGGCTGTTACAAGTTTACATCCCCCCAGCAGCTAGAGGGTACACAGTTTTCTGAAACCCCTTCAGCATTTATTCTTTGTAGACTTTTTGCTGAAGAACATTCTGACGGCTGTGAGGTAAACATTTCTGTAATTGGATTTGCATGGCTTTATTAATTGCAGATGTTGCACATTTTTCAATTCCCTTTTATTTTAAAGAAAAAGAAAGGACAAAATGTGCGTAAAATATGGCTGTTGAAATTGTCTTCTTGAAATGTTGACGTCGTTTGAATTTTCTTGTCGATTTACGACCCCTGGATTTTTTTGATGGCAGGTGTCATTTACAGGCCTGCAATAATCTTGAATATTAAGTGACCATTACTGCTGTTGTGTGAAACGACCAGAAGGTGGCAGCACTTCTTCTTACCAAATCTGCTTACTAGGGCAACAGAGCCATAATGGACGTTGTGTTGTAGGTTGTAAATTAGCAGGGAATGTGCCAGGAAAATCCCCTTAAGATTATTTCTCATTACTTCTTGTTCGTTTCTTTAATTTCTTTATCACAGCAAATTAGATTACAATGTTTTGTTTGTTCTAGGTGTGCAAGATATGGTTCTTTTACACATATACATATATCTCTTCTTCTTCAGATCCTTTTCCCATGTAGGTTATGACACAATGTAGAGTAGTCTTCTCTTGGTATGCCGTAGGTTTTTGGTGATTATATATTTCACATGTGTTTGTATATCTCTGATAACCCCAATATCGTAATGTATCCAATCCTCACACCTTTCCATTTGGTGCACCATAAGTTTGTTTAATGAATCTGTGATTGCCTTTCTCGCTGGAAATACTTCATTGGTATCAATTTTTAGGTAACATCAATAAATGATATGATAGAATATGTGTCTTTCGCTTTCTCACTTACTACCAGTTGCATGATTACCTCTAGATTCCTCTATGGTCCTGCAAATGGCATTGTTTCATTTTTTTCCTTGGCTAATATTCCATCTGTACATGTAGCAGTTCTGCTTTTTCCACCTATCTGTTGATGGACTTTTGGTTGATTCCATGTCTTGGCTGTTGTTGTACTGCTGCAGTGCAGATTTGCCTGCCTGTGTCTTTCCAATTCTGTCTTCTTAGGTTACAGGCCGAGGAGTGGGCCTGCTGGATCATATAGTAGCTCAATGTTTACCTTTTAAAGGCACCTCTGTTCTGTTCCCGTTAGTGGCTCTTACCAGGTTACGTCCCACTTCAAATTGAGGGTATGCATTTCTCCACAACCTCTTCAGTATTGATCGTTTGTAGGTTTTTTTTGCTGATGGTTATTCTGAGTGATGTTAGCTGATACCTCTTTGTGGTTGGATTTGCATGTGTCTCATACTCCCTTGAAATTGAGCTTTCAGGTATGTCCTTTTATTTTTCAAACTGTTATTACAGCTGACTCCTTCAAATTGTTTTCTTGCAGTATATGCCACATTTTGAAATTTTTTGGCCTTTACCTGCATCAAGACATTTTAAGGGCAGGTTTCATTTGCAGCCCTGCAGTACTTGTGTATATGAAGCACCCATTAGCACAGATTTCAAAGCTGCTGTTGCAGGTATCGGCCAGAGGATGGCAGGATTTCTACATTCCCCACTCTGGTACCTAGGGAAACAGACCTTCCTGCCAGTGGTGTTCCACAATTATAAATTAGAGTGGAATGTGCCCAGATAAACACACCAAAGCTGATGTCTCCTTATTTTGTTTGTTTTTGAAATTTAATTTATATTTCTTAGTGGAGTAATATTCCATTCTGTACATAGACCACTTCTTCTTTGTGCATTCCTCTGTTGATGGACATTTTCGTTGCTTCCAAGTGTTGCCTATGGTAAATATTACTGGAGTGCAATATTGCCCGGCTGTGACTTTTGATTCTCATTTTCTCAGGTGATAGGCCCAACAGTGGGTATGATTCATTGACTGGTAGCTCAGTGTTTACCATTTCAAAGCACCTGCATTTGTTTTCATTAGTGGCTCTTACCACGTCCCAATTAACACCGAGGGTACGCATTTTTCTACAAACCCTTCAGCATTTATTGTTTTTAGAATGTTTGCTCATGGCCATTCTGACTGGTGTGAGCTGATAGGTTTTTGTAATTTGATTTGCATGTCTTTAATAACTCCTAAAATTCAGCATTTTCCCACACCTTTCTCTTTTATTTTCGAAAAAAAAGTGAGTACAGTATACCCCTTGAAATTGTCTTCTTGGAAGGTTGTCCTCTTTTGAATTTTGTGGTCGATTTCTGACCCCATGATTTTTTTTGAGAGCAGGTGTCATTCACAGGCCTGCAATGATTGTCAATACTTAGTGACCATTAGCACTGCGTTTAAAGCTGGTGTTGTGGGTAACGGCCACAAAGCGGCAGCATTTCTCCATTCCCAAATCTGGTTACTAGAGCAGCACAGCCTTTCTGGAAGTCGTGTTCCCAGGTTGTAAATTAGAATGGAATGTGCCAGGAAAAACCCCTGAAGTTTATGTCTCATTATTTCTTGTTCGTTGTTTTAATCAGGGTCATGATTATGATACAGTTTGTCCTGGGTGTACACAGTCTGGTTCTTTCTTACATCATACATAACTCTTCATGTACAGATCCTTTTCCCATGTAAAAGATTACAGAGTGTTCTGTACACCTCCCTTGCTATGTGCTCGGGCTTTTTGATGTATGTACTTAATCTGTATTTGTATAGGTATGGTAAACCTAATCTTAATTTATCCATTGCCACCACCTTTCCTTTCAGATAAGCATAGTTTGTTTTCTAAGTCCGTGTGTGTCTTTCTCTGTGGAAATATGTCCATTTTTGTCAGTTGTTAGGTAACACCTCTAAGTGATATCATAGGATATATGTCTTTTGCTTTCCAACTTACCTCACGTTCTGTGATTATCTCTAGGCTCAGCTATGGTACCTCAAAGAGCAGTGTTTCATTGTTTTCCATGGCTAATATTCCATTGTGTACATGGACCATTTCTTCTCTATCCATTCATCTGTTGATGGACATCTAGGTTGCTTCCATGTCTTGGGTATTGTGAATAACGCTGCAGTGCAGCTTTTGCAGCCTCTGTCATGTGGATTCTGGTCTTCTTAGGGGAGAGGCCCAGCGGTGGGCCTGCTGCATCGAATGGTAGCTCAGTTTTTACTTTTAAACGCAGCTCCTTTCTGTTCTCCTTACTGGCTGTTACCACTTTACACCTCACCAGCAGCTAGAGGGTACACAGTTCTCAAAAAACACTTCAGCGTTTATTATTTGTGGACTTTTTGTTGATGGTCAGTCAACCTTTGTGAGTTGAAACCTTTTTACAGATTACATTTGCATGAGTGTAATAATTCCTGAGGTTGAGCTTTTATCCATTTTCCTTTTCTTTAAAAGACAGTGAGTAAAACTTACGTCTTCATACTATCTTCTTGAAAAATTTGCCTGTTTTGAATTTTGTTTGCCATTCCCTACCTCAGGACAGGTTTTGAGGGCAGGGGTCCTTTACCGCCCTGAGTCCTTGTGAATGTTACGTGACCATTAGCTGTGGGTTTAAAGCCGCTCTTGCGAGAAACAGCCACAAGGCGGCAGCATTTCCACATTTCCAACTCTTTTTTTGGGCAGCAGAGCCTTCCTGGAAATCGTGTTAGTAGGCTTCAAATTAGAGTGGAATGTGCCAGGGCACACCCCCAAGAGCTTATATCTCCTTACCTCTTGTTTGTTTTTTAAATTTAATTTTTATTAAGTATCAGAGCAAATTTGATAAAAATGTTGTGTTTGTTCTAGGTGTACAGAATCTGGTTCATTATACCTATGTATTTAGCTATTCATCTTTGGTTCCTTTCCCGTGTAGGTTATAACAGAGTGATGAGCTCCATTTTTAATTTTAAGGGCACCACCATTCTCTTTTCACTACTGGCTGTTACCAGTTTACGTCCCAGCAGCAGCTAGAGGATACACAGTTCTCTAAAACCCTTTCAGCATTCATGTTTTTTAGACTATTTTGCTGATGATCATTCTGATGGTGATAAGGTGAACGTTTTTGTAGATTGGATTTGCATGGCTTTATTAGTTCCTGATATTGAGCATTATTCCATGCATTTTTTAAATTAAAAGAAAAAGAAAAGACAAAATGTGTGCAAAATATGCCTCTTGACATTGTCTTTTTGAAATGTTGACGTCTTTTGAATTTTCTGGTCGATTTACGACCCCACGAATTTTTTGAGGCCCGGTATCCTTTACAGTCCTGCACATATTTTGAATATTAAGTGACCATTAGCTGTTAGTTTAAAGCTGCTGTTGTGTGAAACAGCCACAAGGCGGCAGCATTTCTCCTTTACCAAATCTGGTTACCAGGGCAACAGAGCCTTAATGGAAGTCCTGTTCTAGGTTGAAAATTAGAATGGAATGTGCCAGGAAAAATTCCTTTAAGTTTATGTCTCATTATTTTTTGTTCATATTTTTAATTTAATTTTTATTTTTTATCGCAGCAAATTTGATTACAATGTATTTTTTTGTTCTAGGTGTGCAAGATGTGGTTCTTTCACACATATACATATATCTATTCTTCGGATCCTTTTCCCATGTAGGTTATGACACAATGTTATATAGTCTTCTCGGTATTTCGTAGGTCTTTGGTGATTATATATTTCACATGTGTTTGTATATCTCTGTTAACCCCAATATCGTAATGTATCCAGTCCTCACACCTTTCGATTTGGGGAACCATAAGTTTGTTTAATGAATCTGCGATTGCCTTTCTCTGTGGAAATATCTTCATTGTTATCAATTTTTAGGTAATACCTATAGGTGATATACGTTAGGTGTCTTTCGCTTTCTCACTTACTACAAGTCGCATGATTACCTCTAGACTCATCTGTGGTGCTGCAGATGGCATTGTTTCATTTTTTTTCCCGAGCTAATATTCCATCTGTCCATGTAGCTGTTCTTCTTTGTCCACCCATCTGTTGATGGACTTTTGGTTGCTTCCATGTCTTGGCTATTGTAATACTGCTGCATTGCAGATTTGCCTGCCTGTGTCTTTCCAGTTCTGTCTTCTTAGGTTATCGGCCCAGGAGTGGGCCTGCTGGATCATATAGTAGATCAATGTTTACCTTTTAAAGGCACCTCCGTTCTGTTCCCGTTAGTGACTCTTACCAGGTTACGTCCCACTTCAAATTGAGGGTATGCATTTCTCCAAAACCTCTTCAGCATTGATCGTTTGTAGTTTTTTTTTTTTTGCTGATGGTTATTCTGAGTGATGTTAGCTGCTACCTCTTTGTGGTTGAATTTGCATGTGTCTCATACTCCCTTGAAATTGAGCTTTCAGGCATGTCCTTTTATTTTTCAAACTGTTATTACAGCTGACTCCTTCAAATTGTTTTCTTGAAGTATGTGCCACATTTTGAAATTTTTTGGCCTTTACCTCCCTCAAGACATGATGAGGGCAGGTTTCCTTTAGAGTCTTGCAGTACTTGCTCATATGAATTGACAATTAGCATACGTTTTAAAGCTGCTTTTGCAGGTAACGGCCAGAGGGTGGCAGCATTTCATAATTCTCTGAAATGTAATTGAACACACTATATAATTTTTTCTTTAAAACTCCATTGTTACTCTTTTAAAGTACAATTATAATTCAAGTTCTTTTTAACAACTGAAATTTAAAAAGATTAAAGGAAAAGATAATATTTTACCACTTGCCATCCTTTCCCATTTACTGAAACGACCAGCATAATGTGTAGACTTCTCATTTTATCCAGGTGTTCTATACATTTAGTATATCATGTTACAGTAAAAAGACAGATTTAGCTCTTACACTTTTTATAGGCTACGTAACAGTCCATAGAACAGAAATACCACCTATTTCAGATGTAGCTTACTGAGAGACACTCAGGTTACTTTCTGTTTTATTTTGTTGTTCTGCTAACTTGTTCTAAGCCCAGAAAATATTGTTGAAAATACAAAAAAACAAAATTAAGATAGGGGTAAGGATTAGGGTTTAGGGTATGGTTTAGGGTTAGGTTACAGGTTAGGATTAGTGTACAGATTAGGGTTAGGGTACGGGTTAGGGTTAGCGTATGTGTTGGGGAACAAGTTAGGGTTAGGTTTAGAGTTAGGGTTATGGTTAGGGTATGGGTTAGGTTACGGCTATGGTTTACGGTACGGGTTAGGGTTAGGGTACGGGTTAGGGTAAGGCTTCGGGTAAGTGTTAGGCTTAGCGTTATGGTTAGGGAATGGGTACGGTTTAAGTTTAACGTACGTGTTAGGGTACGGGTTAATTTTAGTGTACGGGTTAGGATTTGGTTACAGCTTACAGTAAGGCTTCGGGTAAGGGTTAGCGTTAGGGTTAGGGTTAGGTAAAGGGACGGTTTAGTGTACAGGTTAGGGTACGACAACGGTTTAGGGTTAGCGTACGTGTTAGTGTATGGGTTAGTGTTAGTGTACGGTTGAGGATTAGGGTATGGGCTAGGGTAAAGCTTTGGGCAATGGTTAGGGTTCGGGTTAGGATTAGGTTTAGGGAACGGGTATGGTTTCGAGTTAGCGTACCTCTTAGGGTATGAGTTAGTGTTAGTATACGTGTTAGGATTAGGGTATGGGTTAGGGTAAGGCTACGGGTGTTAGTGTTAGGGTTAGGGAACGGGGACCGTTTAGGGTACAGGTTAGGGTACGAAAACGGTTTAGTGTTAGCGTACGTTTTAGGGTACGGGTTAGTGTTAGTGTAGGTGTTATGAGTAGCCGACAGGTTAGGGTAAGGCTTCGGGTAAGGGTTAGGGTTAGGGTTATGGAACAGAGACGGTTTATGTTACAGGTTAGGATACGAAAACGTTTTAGGGTTAGTGTACATGTTAGGGTACATTTTATTGTTATTGTACGGGTTAGGATTTGGGTACGGGTTGGGGTAAGTCTTCGGGTAAGGGTTAGGTGTATTGTTAGGGTTAGGGTTAGTATTAGGAAACGGGGACGGTTTATGGTACAGTTTATGGTACGACAACATTTTAGTGTTAGCGTACGTGTTTGGGTAAGTGTTAGTGTTAGTGTACGGGTTAGGATTAGGTTTAGGGTTAGGGTTAAGGTTAGGGTTAGGGTTAGGGAACGGGTACGTTTCAGGGTCCAGTTTAGTGTATGACAGCGGGTTAGTGTTAGGGTACGTGTTAGGTTATGCGTTATTGTTAGTGTATCGGTTAGGATTAAGGTACCGTGTAGTGTAAGGGTTAGGGTAAGTGTTCGATTTAGGATTAGGGTTAGGGTTAGGGTTAGGGTTAGGGAACGGGTGAATTGCAGTGCCCCTGTGCTCCATATAAAGTGATGGAAATGTCTAATGGAAGTGTTAGAAACATCCTATTTTACCCGAGCCTTTTACACTGCTATATGTTAATTACGGTTTTGCTCACACATCTGTTCATTTAAGTTACAGTGTTGTCAATTCCTATTCCTGATCCACCAGAGTGGGCCCCAATAAGGCTCCCCTTGTCCAGTGTCATTGGAGCCAACAGATCGAGACTGAGTTTGGTTCAGAAGCAAGGGAAACTTTATATTTTCTTCAGAGAATGGAGAGATGAGAGCGTGCACTACCCCGCGGGCTGTGGGCTGGGCTGCTGTGTAGGGATCCCAGCGGTGTCAGTGGGAGGGAGGGGCGGAGCTCTCGAGGGGCGTGTTGGCTGCAGCTCAGGCTCTATGTCGCGGAGTCTGCATGGGGCCCCGGGAGCTGAATTGTCGACCCAGCCATTCTGCATTAGGAAATCGGGTCTGAAGTGCCGGGTGTGGGACCTCTGCATGCGGAACCCTAGGCGCACGTGAAATTAGACAAAGCACAGAGGAAAAAAAGGTTAGACTTTATTTTATTGCCCAGATTCTATTTTTATCTCCCAGGAATTTTTCATGGGCTTTGCCGGTGACAAACCACTCCTCTGCCTTTTGTCCCGTTCCTCATTCTTGGGGTGCTGAGGGTGCAGACCCCTCTTCTGTAACTGCTTCGTGCTGAGTTGGGAGTCCTCATACCCGGGGGGGAGGGGCAGAACTTCTCCCCAGCAGCCTCCAGGTGAGGTTGATTGTCCCCAGGCCTCCTGCCTCAGTGCTTGTCCGCCTGAGCGCCAGCATTGGAAGTGTTATAGATTCTAATGACCTTTAAGGGTCCAGGAAAGAGATGCGCAGAGACACTGGAGGGGCCGGTTTTATCCCGCCCCACATTTGTTCAGCCACCTTAGGCGGACAGTTTCTGCCACCCTAGATGTTCTGACCAGTAGTCTGTGCTTTCTTTAATTAGGCCCCTAAATTAACGTACAAACAGCACCAGATGTCAGAGCGCTGCCCACTCAACTCCCAGACAGTCCAGGCCCGGTGGTGATCCAGGACCATGACGGCCACTGAGTCAACGGCCTTTTGAAGTAGCCAGGAGTCCAGCCGGTCTTATTGGCGTCATCACCGCAGTGTCTGTAGGCTTTTCTGTGGTGACAGCGTGATACACGGTTCCCCAGCGGAGCATATTATCTCCCCTCTGGGTGCAGTAAGTCCTGCAAGCAGTAGTCTGCTCTTTTGGGGCACACTCTAGTTGTTTTCTGAGAGAAGCTCCAGGTCAAGTGATGGTCACACGAGTCGTCATGGGGGCCCGTTGCCCCCGGTTGTCTCTCTGGAGGTTGGAGTTGGAGGGCCTCCTCACTCGAGGTCAGCGTGCCCACGAAGCGACCCCTGCAACTTCAGGGCATGGTGGGTGGTTAGGAAAACCACATGGGGTCCTTTTCCCTTAGGAGGAAGCTGGATTTGCGGGCTGCTGATTTCCAGGTTCTTAGATACCCCCAGTACCCTGACCGGATGGGGCGGTGGGCCAAGCCATTGGTGACCGTAGTTTATCCTACCTGGAGGGCATTCTTGCGTTGTTCCATTTCAGGTGGTCCCAGTTTTTGCACTAATACTCCAAGGGCGATTCACATTCTATGGGGATGTAAAGTTCAAAGGGTTTAGCTAAATTAGGGAGTTGCTGGGCAAGTGTCTGAATTGACTGCTCTTTGCATTCTTGAAAGGCCGCTTCTGGATTCTATTCGAAAGGATCATCATCTTTTCCTTTCAGTGTTTCCTATAGGGACCCAGCTATTAGACTGTAGTTAGGAATCCAGATGCAGCAATCCCCGGCCTCTCCAGGAACCCCTAAGCTGTCTTCTAGTTTTAGAAGGGGTAAGGCTGCAAGTGGCTTCTTCCATTTCCTGGGATGCGGTTCTCCGACCTTCTGTGAGAATGAAGCCCAGGCAGGTCACCTTAGTCTGTGATATTTGAGCCTTTTTCTTCGACACCTTCTATCCTTTATTGGCTAGCTAGCTCAGAGACCTCCTTAGTAGGGCTGGCGATCAGAATGTCGTCTACATATTGAAGGAGGGTTCCCTTTTGCAGAGGTAGAACTTTTAGGTGTTTAGCTAACGTTTCCCCAAAGATGGTGTGGGAATTTTTGAACCCTTGGGGCAGGACGGCCCAGCAGTATTGTTTTTGGTGTATGTTGAGTCCTGCCACTCACAAGCCAAAATTTCTTGTGACTCTGGGACTAATGGAATACAGAAGAAGGCATCATTGAAGCCTAATACAGAATACCATGTCCTGGTGGCTGGTAGAATGACCAGCAGGGTGTAGGAATTAGGAACTACTGGATGTATATCCTCGGTGGATTCACTGACTGTCCTGACATCCTTCAGCAGGTCCCCAGCAGCCCACGGGGCTCTCGTGGTCAGGCCAATCCCAGGATATGGAGCTCACCTGGGCAGGTCGCCAGCAGCCCACAGGGCTCTCATGGTCAGGCCCCTCCCAGGGTATGGATCTCACCTGTGCAGCTACCCAGCAGCCCATGAGGCTCTCGTGGTCAGGCCCCTCCCAGGATACAGAGCTCCCCTGGGCAGGTACCCTGGCAGGGCTGGGCACACAGGAACCGTGCACATAGCCCTCATCGCAGAGCACCCCCAGCTCACCTGTCGGTCAGAGCTGACACAGAGCACCTCAGAGCAGGACTTGAACTAACAAACAGCAGCGCCTACAGGTCTGTGACCCTGGGCATCACTCTGTGCGGCCACCCTCCGCCTGGCCTTCCACAGATTTCCACTGCTGCTGGGGCACCAGGCCTCTGTCTCCACCCACCACCCCTCCTCTCCCTGACTCCTGGGTTCCTCTCATTAGGAGAGGGTCTTCTTGAAGTTGTCTCCCACTCATGGGCCAGATAAAATGATTAGAAAACAAGCCAGAGCTGCAGCCCCTTGTCTATCCTGACTCTCAGGAGGCCACACCTGTTCCTTGGACCTGGCCGGTTCATCAAGGTCCATTTTCTGCAGCTGTGAGCCCCTGAGGGGCGAGGATTGGCTGACCTGGGCAGCCTGAAACTGCCGGCCAGCCCTCTCCAGGTGTGCCTGAGTTGAGGTCAATATAAACACCGCTCCAGGCAGCAAGAGCCCCTGCAGCTGTGCCTGACGCCATATTCTCTGCCCCGTCAGCAGTGTCGGGGCTTGGCTGGTGGGAGGGAGTGAGGGGCCACGGCTTTGTGGGTGGCCTGGTGTGAGTGGGGCTCTGCTGGACTTTCTGCAGGAGTTGCTGGGCTGCCACCTGCTAAAGAAGAGGATGTGTCACCCGTAACTGCCGCTGGAATTTCTCCCCGGGTAGAGGTGAGGAAGGAAAAAAGCAGTGGGGGCCTGGACAGGAGGAGTATCTCAGGCAGGGAAATGGAAAGCTTCCAGAAGAGCGCCCGGGGCCAGGACAATCCTGGCAGGCCTGCAGGCACCAAGTCGGCCAGTGTGCTGTCGCTGGGGTGGCTCCACGGCCCTTCCTGTAGGCTTTCAAGTCCTTGTACATATTTAGGTGTTTTACCTGGGAAGGGTGGGAACAGTTCAGCAGCAGCTGGCCTGGGGCTCAGCTCACGTTTACTCACAGACGAGCCGGCACGGTCCCCCAGCCTTGCAATGAGGACGCTCCTTGCGGGGTCAGGGGTTGCTGGCTGCATGGGAGACGATTCCCCACCTCTGACCAACGTCAGCATTGTTTACCACTGGAGCAAGTACCCTGATAGGGTTTTCCTCTGTATAACTGGTGGGTTTTTTTTTTTTCTTTTTTGGTTCAAGGTAGATTTTATTCCTCTTTTTTGTATTTATAGATACAAGCATGGAAATAATTCATTCCTATAAATACATGTATGTGAAGGGAATAACTTTTTTTCTGTTTTTTAAATTTTATTTATTTTTTTAATTTTTTAGTTTAATTTTATTTACATTTTTATACAGCAGATTCTTATTGGCTACCTATTTTATACATATGAATGTATACATGTTAATCCCAATCTCCCAACTCCTCCCACCACCACCCAACCCCACGGCTTTACCGTCTCGGTGTCCTACGTTTCTTCTCTACATCTGTGTCTCTATTTCTGCCCTGCAAACCGGTTCATCTGTACCATTTTTCTAGGTTCCACATATATGCATTAATATACAATATTTGTTTTCCTCTTTCTGACTTACTTCACTCTGTAGGACAGTCTCTAGATCCATTGATGTCTCTACAAATGACCCAATTTCATTGCTTTTTATGGCTGCGTAATATTCCATTTTATATATGTACCACATCTTTATCCATTCGTCTGCCTCTGGGCATTTAGGTTGCTTCTATTACCTGGCTATTGTAAATAGTGCTGCAAAGGATACTGTGGTGAATGTGTCCTTTCAGTTGATGGTTTTCTCTGGGTATGTCGAGTAGTGGGATTGCTGGATCATATGGTAATTCTATATTTAGTTTTTTGAGGAACCTCCATAGCGACTGTAACAATTTACATTCCCACCAATAGTGGAAGAGGGTTCCTTTTATCCACACCTTCTCCACCATTTGTTGTTTGTAGATTTCCTGATGATGCCAATTCTAACGGGTTAGGGTAAGTCTTCGGGTTACGGTTAGGGTTAGGGGACAGGGACGGTTTAGGGTACAGGTTAGGGTATGACAACGGTTTAGGGTGAGCGTACGTGTGAGGGTACGGGTTAGTGTTAGCGTACGGGTTAGGATTAGGGGACGGGTTACGGTGAGGCTTCGGGTAAGGGTTAGGGGACGGGGACGGGGACGGTTTAGGGGACAGGTTAGGGTACGACAACGGTTTCGGGTTAGCGTACGTGTTAGGGTACGGATTAGTGTTATTGTACTGGTTAGGATTAGGGGACGGTTTAGGTTAAGGCTTCGTGTTAGGGTTAGGTTTAGGGTTAGGGTTAGGGAACGGGGACGGATTCGGTACAGGTTAGGGTTCGACAACAGTTTAGGGTGAGCGTACATGTTAGGGTACGAGTTCGTGTTAGTGTAAGGCTTAGGATTAGGGGATGGTTTAGGGTAAGGTTTCGGGTAAGCATTAGGGTTAGGATCAGGGTTAGTGTTAGGGTTACGGAACTGGGATGGTTTAGGGTACAGGTACAGGTACCCATACCCTAACACATTTTCATCATAAATGGGTGTTGAATTTTTTTAAAAGCTTTCCCTGCATCTATTGGGATGATCATATTTTTATTCTACATTTTGTTAATATGGTGTATCACATTGATTGATTTGTGTATATTGAAGAATGCTTTCATCCCTGGGTTAAACCCCACTTGATCATGGTGTATGATCCTTTTAATGTGTTGTTCAATTCTGTTTCCTAGTATTTTGTTGAGAATTTTTACATCTATATTCATAAATGATATTGGTCTCTAATTTTCTTTTTCTGTAGTATCTTTGTCTGGTTTTGGTATCAGGGTGATGGTGGCCTCATAGAATGAGTTCGGGAGTGTTCCTTCCCCTGAAAATTTCTGAAGAGTTTGAGAAGTTTGGGTGTTAGCTCTTTTCTAAATGTTTGATAGAATTCTCCTCTGATGCCATCTCGTTCTGGACTTTTGTTTGTTGGAAGATTTTAAATCACAGTTTCAATTTCATTACTTGTGATTGGTCTATTCATATTTTCTATTTCTTCCTGGTTCAGTCTGGGAAGTTTATACCTTTCTAAGAATTTGTCCATTTCTTCCAGGTTGTCCATTTTATTGGCACAGAGTTGCTTGTAGTAGTCTCTTAGGATGCTTTGTATTTCTGTGGTGTCTGTTACAACTTCTCCTTTTTCATTTCTAATTTTATTGATTTGAGTCCTCTCCCTCTTTTTCTTGAGTCTGGCTAAAGGTTTATCATTTTTGTTTATTTTCTCAAAGAACCAGCTTTTAGTTTTATTGATCTGTGCTATTGTTTTTATTTCATTTATTTCTGCTCTGATCTTTATGATTTCTTTCCTTCTAGTAACTTTGGGTTTTGTTCTTCTTTCTCTAGTTCCTTTAGGTGTAAGGTTAGATTGTTTATTTGAGATTTTTCTTGTTTCTTGAGGTAGGTTTGTATTGCTATAAGCTTTCCTCTTAGAACTGGTTTTGCTGCATCCCATAGGTTTTGGATCATCGTGTTTTTGTTGTCATTTGTCTCTAGGTAGTTTTTGATTTCCTCTTTTATTTCTTCAGTGATCTCTTGGTTATTTAGTAACGTATCGTTAAACTTCCATGTGTTTGTGCTTTTTACGTTTTTTTCCCTGTAATTGATTTCTAATCTCATACCATTGTGGTCGGAAGAGCTGCTTGATATGATTTCAGTTTTCTTAAATTTACTGAGGCTTTATTTGTGACCCAAGATGTGAACTATCCTGGAGAATGTTCCGTGTGCCGTTGAGAAGAACGTGTAATCTGCTGTTTTTGGATGGAATGTCCTATAAATATCCATTAAATCTATCTGGTCTATTGTGTCATTTAAAGCTTGTGTTTCCTTATTAATTTTCTGTCTGGATGATCTCCATTGGTGTAAGTGAGGTGTTAAAGTCCCCAGCTATTATTGTGTTACTGTCGATTTCCTCTTGTAGCTGTTAGCAGTTGCCTTATATATTGAGGTGCTCCTATGTTGGGTACATATATATTTATAATTGTTATATCTTCTTGGATTGATCCCTTGATCATTATGTAGTGTCCTTCCTTGTGTCTTGTAACATTCTTTATTTTAAAATCTATTTTATCTGATATGAGTATTGCTACTCCAGCTTTCTTTTGATTTTCATTTGCATGGAATATATTTTTCCATCCCCTCACTTTCGGTCTATATGTGTCCCTAGGTCTGAAATGGGTCTCTTGTAGACAGCATATATATGGGTCTTGTTTTTGTATCCATTCAGCGAGCCTGTGTCTTTTGGTTGGAGCATTTAATCCATTCATGTTTAAGGTAATTATCGATATGTATGTTCCCATTACTATTTTCTTAATTGTTGTGGCTTTGTCTTGGTGGGTCCTTTTCTTCTCTTGTATTTCCCACTTAGAGAAGTTCCTTTAGCATTTGTTGTAGAGCTGGTTTCGTGGTGCTGAATTCTCTTAGCTTTTGCTTGTCTGGAAAGCTTTTGATTTCCCCAACAAATCCGAATGAGATACTTGCTGGGTGGAGTACTCTTGGTTGTAGGTTCTCCCCTTTCATCACTTTAATTTTCTCATGCCACTCCCTCTGGCTTGTAGATTTTTGCTGAGAAATCAGCTGTTAACGTTATGGGAGTTCCGTTGTATGTTGTTTGTCATTTTGAAATTTATTGGCCATTACCTCCCTCAAGACATTTTGAGGGCAGGTTTCATTTACAGCCCTGCAGTACTTGTTCACATGAAGTGACCATTAGCACAAGCTTTAAAGCTGCTTTTGCAGGTAACGGCCAGAGTGCGGCAGCCTGTCTTTGTTCCCCATGCTGGCACTAGGGAAACAGACCTTCCTGCCAGTGGTCTTCCTCGGTTATAAATTAGAGTGCAATGTGCCCGGATAAACCCCAAAAACTGATGTCTCCTTACGTTTGTTTGTTTTTTAAATTTAACTTATATTTTTATTGGAGTAATATTCCATTGTATTCCTGGACCACTTCTTGGTGCATTCCTCTGTTAATGGACATTTTTGTTGCTTCTAGGTGTTGGCTATATTAAATATTGCTGGAGTGCAAGATTGCCAGCCTGTGACATTTTCATTCTCATTTTCTCAGGTGATAGGCCCAGCAGTGGGTGTGACTGATTGACTAGTAGCTCAGTGTTTACCTTTTCAAAGCACCTCCATTGTGTTTTCATTAGTGGCTCTTACTATGTCCCCCTTAGAGCCGGGGGTACGAATTTCTCCACAATCCCTTCAGCATTTATAGTTGGCAGCATTTTTGCTAATGGCTATCCTGACTGCTGTGACCTGATAGGTTTTTGTAATTTGGGTTTGCATGTCTTTAAAAATTCCTAAAATTCATCATTTTACACGCCTTTTTCTTTTCTGTTAAAACTAAAGGGTGAGAACAATATACCTCTTGAAATTGTCTTCTTGGAAGGTTGCCCTCTTTTGAATTTTTGGTCGATTTTTGACCCCAGGATTTTTTTGGAGGCCAGGTGTAATTTACAGACCTGCAAGTTTGGTGAATATTTAGTGACCATTAGCACTGGGTTTAAAGCTGCTGTTGTGGGAAACGGCCACAAGGCGGCAGCATTTCTCCATTCCCAAATCTGGTTACTAGGGCAGCACAGCCTTTCTGGAAGTCGTGTTCCCAGGTTGTAAATTAGAATGGAATGTGCCAGGAAAAACCCCTGAAGTTTATGTCTCATTACTTCCTGTTCGTTGTTTTAATCGGGGTAATGATCAGGATACAGTTTGTCCTAGGTGTACACAGTCTGGTTCATTTGTACATCATATATATCTATTCATGTACAGATCCTTTTCCCATGTAAAAGATTACAGAGTGTTCCGAAGACCTGCCTTGCTATGTGCTCCGTCTTTTTGATATATGTACTTAATCTGTCTTTCTATAGGTATGGTAAATCTAATCTTAATTTATCCATTGCTACCACCTTTCCTCTTAGATACACATAGTTTGTTTTTTAAAGTCTCTGTGTGTCTTTGTCGGTGGAAATATGTCCATTTTTGTCAGTAGTTAGGTAACACCTATAAGTGATATGATAGGATATCTGTCTTTTGCTTTCCAATTTACCTCATGTTCTGTGATTCTCCCCAGGCTCATCTATGGTGCCTCAAAGTGCAGTGTTTCATTGTTTTACATGGCTGGTATTCCATTGTGTACATGGACCACTTCTTCCTTATCCATTCATCTGTTGATGGACATCTAGGTTGCTTCCATGTCTTGGCTATTGTGAATAAGGCCGCAGTGCAGCTTTTGCAGCCTGTGTCCTCTGGATTCTGGTCTTGTCAGGTGAGAGGCCCAGCGGTGGGCCTGCTGCATCGATTGGGAGCTCCGTTTTTACTTTTAAACGCAGCTCCTTTCTGTTCTCATTATTGGCTGTTACCACTTTACATCTCACCAGCAGCCAGAGGGTACACAGTTCTCTAAAAAACCCCTTCAGCACTTACTGTTTGAAGACTTTTTGATGATGGTCAGTCGACTGGTGTGAGTTGAAACCTTTTTGTAGATTAGATTTGCATGAGTCTAATATATCCTGATGTTGAGCTTTTATCCATTTTCCTTTTCCTTTCAAAGAGAGTGAGTAAAACTTACCTCTTCATGTTACCTTCTTGAACATTTTGCCTGTTTTGAATTTTCTGGCCATTCCCTACCTCAGGACATTTTTTGAGGGCAGGTGTCCTTTACAGCCCTGAGTCCTTGTGAATGTTAAGGGACCGTTAGCTGTGGGCTTAAAGCCGCTCTTGCGGGAAACGGCCACAAGGCGGAAGCGTTTCTCCATTTCCAACTCGGGGGTTTTTGGGCAGCAGAGCCTTCCTGGCAATCCTGTTAGTAGGCTGCAAATTAGAGTGGAATGTGCCAGGGGCAGACCCCCAAGAGATTATATCTCCTACTTCGTGTTCGTTTTTTTAAATTTAATTTTTATTAATTATCAGAGCAAATTTGATATATCATTGCAGTTTCTGCTAGGTGTACAGAATCTGGTTCATCATATCAACGTATCCGTCTATTCATCTTTGGATCCTTTCCAAAGGAAAGGTTATTATACCGTGTTGAGTAGACCTCTGTTGGTATCCCGTAGGATTTTGTGATTATATATGTCATATGTATTAGTACGTGTCTGTTAACCCCCGTATCCTAATTCACCCCCTTCCTTACACCTTTCCATTTCGTTAAAGATCATTTTGTTTTCTTAATCCGTGCTTTTCCTTCTCTTGGAAATAAGTTCATGAGTATCACTTTTTAGATAACACCTATGAGTGACGTCATAGTATATCTGTCTTTCAGTTTCTTTCTTCAAGTTGGGTGGTTATCTCTACGTCCTTATATCGTGGTGCAAAGGGCACTGTTTCATCGTTTTCCATAGCTAATATTCCATTGTTTACGTGGACCACTTCCTCTTTGTGCATTTTTCTGCTGATGGACCTTTATCGGGTTCTTCCAAGTGTTGGCTGTGTTAAAGGTTCCTGCAGGGCAGGATTGCCAGCCTGTGTCTTTTCCATTCTGCTCTGCTCAGGTGATAGGCGGCGCATCAAAGGACCTACCAGATCACACGGTAGCTCAATTTTTACCCTTAAACGCACTTCCGTTATGTTCTCACTACTGGCTGTTACAAGTTTACATCCCCCCAGCAGCTAGAGGGTACACAGTTCTCCGAAACCCCTTCAGCAGTTATTCTTTGTAGACTTTTTGCTGAAGGTCATTCTGACGGCCGTGAGGTGAACATTTATGTAGGTTGGATTTTCATGGCTTTATTAATTGCTGATGTTGAGCATTGTTCAATTCCCTTTTATTTTAAAGAAAAAAAGAAAGAAAAGACACAATGTGCATAAAATATGCCTCTTGAGATGTCTTCTTGAAATGTTGACGTCGTTTGAATTTTCTGGTCGATTTACGCCCCCAGGATGTTTTTTGATGGCAGGGTGTCATTTACAGGCCTGCAATTATTTTGAATATTAAGTGACCATTAGCGCTGTTGTGTGAAACGGCCAGAAGGCGGCAGCACTTCTCCTTACCAAATCTGGTTACTAGGGCAGCAGAGCCATAATGGAAGTTGTGTTGTAGCTTGTAAATTAGAACGGAATGTGCCAGGAAAAAGCCCCTTACGTTTATGTCTCATTACTTGCTGTTCGTTTTGTTTTAATTTAATTTTTATTCTGTATCCGAGAAAATTTGATTACAATGTTTTGTTTGTTCTAGGCGTGTGCAAGATGTGACTCTTTTACACACATACATATATCTAGTCTTCTTCGGATCCTTTTCCCATGTAGGTTATGACCCAATGTTGAGTAGTCTTCTCTTGGTATGCCGTAGGTCTTTGGTGATGATACATTTCACGTGTGTTTGCATATCTCTGTTAACCCCAACATCCTAATGTATCCAATCCTCACACCTTTCCATTTGGTGAACCATAAGTTTGCTTAATGAATCTGTGATTACATTTCTCTGTGGAAATACCTTCACTGGTATCAATTTTTAGGTAACGCCTATAAGTGATACGATAGGATATGTGTCTTTCGCTTTCTCACTTACTACCAGTTGCACGATTACCTCTAGACTCATCTACCGTGCTGCAAGTGTCATTGTTTCATTTTTTTCCTTGGCCAATATTCCATCTGTACACGTACCACTTCTTCTCTGTCCACTCATCTCTTGATGGACTTTTTGGTTGATTCCGTGTCTTGGCTATTGTTGTACTGCTGCGGTGCATATTTCCTGCCTGTGTCTTTCCAATTCTGTCTTCTTAGGTTACAGGCCGAGGAGTGGGCCTGATGGATCATATAGTAGCTCAGTGTTTACCTTTTAAAGACACATCCATTCTCTTCCCATTAGTGGCTCTTACCAGGTTACGTCCCACTTCAAATTGAGGGTATGCATTTCTCCACAACCTCTTCAGCATTGAGCGTTTGTAGTTTCTTTGCTGATGGTTATTCTTAGCGGGGTGAGCTGATACCTCTTTGTGGTTGGATCCGCATGTGTCTCATAATCCCTTGAAACTGAGCTTTCAGGCATGTCCTTTTATTTTTCAAACTGTTATTACAGCTTACTTCTTCAAATTGTTTTCTTGAAACACGTGCCACATTTTGAAATGTTTTGGCCTTCACCCGCGTCAGGACATTTTGAGGGCAGGTTTCCTTTGCAGCCCTGCGGTACTTGTGCATATGAAGTGACCATGAGCAGAGATTTCAAAGCTGCTGTTGCAGGTATCAGCTAGAGGGCCGCAGTATTTCTACGTTCCCCACCCTGGTACCTAGGGAAGCAGACCTTCCTGCCAGTGGTGTTCCTCAGATACAAATTAGAGTGCAGTGTGCCCTGATAAACGCCCAAAACCTTGTGTCCTTACTTACGTTTGATGTTTTAATTTAATTTATATTTTTCAGTGGAGTAACATTCCGTTGCGTACATGGACGGCTTCTTCTTGGGGCATTCCTCTGTTGATGGACATTTTCATTGCTTCCCAGTGTTGGCTACGGTAAGTATTGCTGGAGTGCAGGATTGCCAGCCTGTGACTTTTTGATTCTATTTTCTCAGGGGATAGGCCCGGCAGTGGGTGTGACTGACTGAGTGCTAGCTCCATGTTCCCCTTTTCAGAGCACCTCCAGTGTGTTTTCATTAGTGGCTCTTCCCACGTCCCCCTTAGAACGGAGGGTACGCATTGCTCCACAATCCCTTCAGCATCGATTGCTTGCAGCATTTTGGCTAATGGCTTTTCTGACTGCTGTGAGCCGCTAGGTTTTTGTAATTTGGGTTTGCGTGTCTTTAGAAATTCCTAAAATTCATCGTTTTTCCACGCCTTTTTCTTTCCTGTTAAAAAAAAAAAGAGAGAGAGAAAGGTGTGAGAACAATATACCTCTTGAAATTGTCCTCTTGGAAGCTCGCCGTTTTTTGAATTTTGTGGTCGATTTTCGACCCCAGGATGTTTTTGGTGGGCAGGTGTCATTACAGAACTGCGAGTTTGGTGAATATTTAGTGACCTTTAGCCCTGGGTTTAAAGCTGCTGTTGTGTGAAACGGCCACAAGGCGGCAGCATTTCTCCATTTTCCAACTCTGGGTTTTTGGGCAGCAGAGCCTTCCTGGAAATCGTGTTAGTAGGCTGCAAATTAGAGTGGAATGTGCCAGGGCACATCCCCAAGAGCTTACATCTCCTCACTTTTTGTTTGTTTTTTAAATTTAATTTTTATTAGTTATCAGAGCAAATTTGATAAAAATATTTTGTTTCTCCTAGGTGTACAGAATCTGGTTCATGATATCAATGTATCTGTCTTTTTATCTTTGGATTCTTTACTGTGTAGGTTATTGCAGAGTGTTGAGTAGACCTCTCTTGGTATTCCATAGGTATTTTGTGATTATATATTTCATATGTATTAGTACATGTCTGTTAACCCCCATATCCTAATTCACACATTCCTTGCACTTTTCCATTTGGTTAAACATAATTGTTTCTTCTTAATCCATGCTTTTCCTTCTCTTGGCAATAAGTTCATGAGTATCAATTTTTAGGTAACACCTATAAGTGATGTCATAGGATATCTGTCTTTCAGCTTCTTTCTTACTTCAAGGTGGGTGATTATCTCTAGGTCCTTATATGGTGGTGCAAACGGCACTGTTTCATTGTTTTCCATGGCTAATATTCCATTGTTTACGTGGACCACTTCCTCTTTGTGCATTTTTCTGTTGATGGACATTTTGGTTTCTTCCAAGTCTTGGCTATGTTAAATGTTCCTGCAGTGCAGGATTGCCAGCCTGTGTCTTTTCCATTCTGGTCTGCTCAGGTGATAGGCGCATCAAACGACCTACCAGATCACATGGTAGCTCAATTTTTACCCCTAAAGGCACCTCCATTATGTTCTCAGTACTGGCTGTGAGCAGTTTACATCCCCCCAGCAGCTAGAGGGTACACAGTTCTCTGAAACCCCTTCAGCATTTATTCTTTGTAGACTTTGCGGTGAAGAACATTCTGACGGCTGTGAGGTAAACATTTCTGTAATTGGATTTGCAAGGCTTTATTAATTGCTGATGTTGAGCATTTTCCCATTCCCTTTTCCTTTTTAAAGATAAAAACGCAAGAAAAGACAAAATGTGCGTAAAATATGCCTCTTGAAATTGTCTTCTTGAAATGTTGACGTCTGTTGAATTTTGTAGTCGCTTTACAACCCCAAGATTTTTTTTTGATGGCAGGTGTCATTTACAAGTCTGCAATTATTTTGAATATTAAGTGACCATTAGCACAGATTTCAAATCTGCTGTTGCAGGTATTGGCCAGAGGTCGGCAGCCTTTCTACGTTCCCCACTCTGGTACCTAGGGAAACAGACCTTCCTGCCAGTGGTGTTCCTCAGTTATAAATTAGAGTGCCATGTGCCCCGATAAACCCCCAAAAGCTGATGTCTCCTTACTTATGTTTGGTTTTTTAATTTAATTTATATTTTTTAGTGGAGTAATATTCCATTGTATTCATGGACCACTTCTGTGTGCATTCCTCTGTTGATGGACATTTTCGTTGCTTCCAAGTGTTGGCTATGGTAAATATTGCTGGAGTGCAGGATTGCCAGCCTGTGACTTTTGATTCTCATTTTCTCAGGGGATAGGCCCGGCAGTGGGTGTGACTGATTGACTGCTAGCTCAATGTTTCCCTTTTCAAAGCAACCTCCATTGTGTTTTTTCATTAGTGGCTCTTACCACATCCCAATTAGCACCAAGGGTATGCATTTCTCCACAACCCCTTCAGCATTTATTGTCTGCAGAATGTTTGCTTGTGGCCTTTCTGACTGGCGTGAGCTGACAGGTTTCTGTAATTTGGATTTGTATGTCTTTAATAATCCCTAATGTTCAGCATCTTTCCACACCTTTCTCTTTTCTTTAGGAAAAACAAAGAAAAAAAGTGTGAGAACAATATACCTCTTGAAATTGTCTTCTTGGAAGGTTGCCCTCTTTTGAATTTTTGGTCGATTTTTGACCCCAGGATTTTTTTGGAGGCCAGGTGTAATTTACAGACCTGCAAGTTTGGTGAATATTTAGTGACCATTAGCACTGGGTTTAAAGCGGCTGTTGTGGGAAACGGCCGCAAGGCGGCAGCATTTCTCCATCCCCAAATCTGGTTACTAGGGCAGCACAGCCTTTCTGGAAGTCGTGTTCCCAGGTTGTAAATTAGAATGGAATGTGCCAGGAAAAACCCCTGAAGTTTATGTCTCATTACTTCCTGTTCGTTGTTTTAATCGGGGTAATGATCAGAATACAGTTTGTCCTCGGTGTACACAGTCTGGTTCATTTGTACATCATATATATCTATTCATGTACAGATCCTTTTCCCATGTAAAAGATTACAGAGTGTTCCGAAGACCTGCCTTGCTATGTGCTCCGTCTTTTTGATATATGTACTTAATCTGTCTTTCTATAGGTATGGTAAATCTAATCTTAATTTATCCATTGCTACCACCTTTCCTCTTAGATACACATAGTTTGTTTTTTAAAGTCTCTGTGTGTCTTTGTCGGTGGAAATATGTCCATTTTTGTCAGTAGTTAGGTAACACCTATAAGTGATATGATAGGATATCTGTCTTTTGCTTTCCAATTTACCTCATGTTCTGTGATTCTCCCCAGGCTCATCTATGGTGCCTCAAAGTGCAGTGTTTCATTGTTTTACATGGCTGGTATTCCATTGTGTACATGGACCACTTCTTCCTTATCCATTCATCTGTTGATGGACATCTAGGTTGCTTCCATGTCTTGGCTATTGTGAATAAGGCCGCAGTGCAGCTTTTGCAGCCTGTGTCCTGTGGATTCTGGTCTTGTCAGGTGAGAGGCCCAGCGGTGGGCCTGCTGCATCGAATGGGAGCTCCGTTTTTACTTTTAAACGCAGCTCCTTTCTGTTCTCATTATTGGCTGTTACCACTTTACATCTCACCAGCAGCCAGAGGGTACACAGTTCTCTAAAAAACCCCTTCAGCACTTACTGTTTGAAGACTTTTTGATGATGGTCAGTCGACTGGTGTGAGTTGAAACCTTTTTGTAGATTAGATTTGCATGAGTCTAATATATCCTGATGTTGAGCTTTTATCCATTTTCCTTTTCCTTTCAAAGAGAGTGAGTAAAACTTACCTCTTCATGTTACCTTCTTGAACATTTTGCCTGTTTTGAATTTTCTGGCCATTCCCTACCTCAGGACATTTTTTGAGGGCAGGTGTCCTTTACAGCCCTGAGTCCTTGTGAATGTTAAGGGACCGTTAGCTGTGGGCTTAAAGCCGCTCTTGCGGGAAACGGCCACAAGGCGGAAGCGTTTCTCCATTTCCAACTCGGGGGTTTTTGGGCAGCAGAGCCTTCCTGGCAATCCTGTTAGTAGGCTGCAAATTAGAGTGGAATGTGCCAGGGGCAGACCCCCAAGAGATTATATCTCCTACTTCGTGTTCGTTTTTTTAAATTTAATTTTTATTAATTATCAGAGCAAATTTGATATATCATTGCAGTTTCTGCTAGGTGTACAGAATCTGGTTCATCATATCAACGTATCCGTCTATTCATCTTTGGATCCTTTCCAAAGGAAAGGTTATTATACCGTGTTGAGTAGACCTCTGTTGGTATCCCGTAGGATTTTGTGATTATATATGTCATATGTATTAGTACGTGTCTGTTAACCCCCGTATCCTAATTCACCCCCTTCCTTACACCTTTCCATTTCGTTAAAGATCATTTTGTTTTCTTAATCCGTGCTTTTCCTTCTCTTGGAAATAAGTTCATGAGTATCACTTTTTAGATAACACCTATGAGTGACGTCATAGTATATCTGTCTTTCAGTTTCTTTCTTCAAGTTGGGTGGTTATCTCTACGTCCTTATATCGTGGTGCAAAGGGCACTGTTTCATCGTTTTCCATAGCTAATATTCCATTGTTTACGTGGACCACTTCCTCTTTGTGCATTTTTCTGCTGATGGACCTTTATCGGGTTCTTCCAAGTGTTGGCTGTGTTAAAGGTTCCTGCAGGGCAGGATTGCCAGCCTGTGTCTTTTCCATTCTGCTCTGCTCAGGTGATAGGCGGCGCATCAAAGGACCTACCAGATCACACGGTAGCTCAATTTTTACCCTTAAACGCACTTCCGTTATGTTCTCACTACTGGCTGTTACAAGTTTACATCCCCCCAGCAGCTAGAGGGTACACAGTTCTCCGAAACCCCTTCAGCAGTTATTCTTTGTAGACTTTTTGCTGAAGGTCATTCTGACGGCCGTGAGGTGAACATTTATGTAGGTTGGATTTTCATGGCTTTATTAATTGCTGATGTTGAGCATTGTTCAATTCCCTTTTATTTTAAAGAAAAAAAGAAAGAAAAGACACAATGTGCATAAAATATGCCTCTTGAGATGTCTTCTTGAAATGTTGACGTCGTTTGAATTTTCTGGTCGATTTACGCCCCCAGGATGTTTTTTGATGGCAGGGTGTCATTTACAGGCCTGCAATTATTTTGAATATTAAGTGACCATTAGCGCTGTTGTGTGAAACGGCCAGAAGGCGGCAGCACTTCTCCTTACCAAATCTGGTTACTAGGGCAGCAGAGCCATAATGGAAGTTGTGTTGTAGCTTGTAAATTAGAACGGAATGTGCCAGGAAAAAGCCCCTTACGTTTATGTCTCATTACTTGCTGTTCGTTTTGTTTTAATTTAATTTTTATTCTGTATCCGAGAAAATTTGATTACAATGTTTTGTTTGTTCTAGGCGTGTGCAAGATGTGACTCTTTTACACACATACATATATCTAGTCTTCTTCGGATCCTTTTCCCATGTAGGTTATGACCCAATGTTGAGTAGTCTTCTCTTGGTATGCCGTAGGTCTTTGGTGATGATACATTTCACGTGTGTTTGCATATCTCTGTTAACCCCAACATCCTAATGTATCCAATCCTCACACCTTTCCATTTGGTGAACCATAAGTTTGCTTAATGAATCTGTGATTACATTTCTCTGTGGAAATACCTTCACTGGTATCAATTTTTAGGTAACGCCTATAAGTGATACGATAGGATATGTGTCTTTCGCTTTCTCACTTACTACCAGTTGCACGATTACCTCTAGACTCATCTACCGTGCTGCAAGTGTCATTGTTTCATTTTTTTCCTTGGCCAATATTCCATCTGTACACGTACCACTTCTTCTCTGTCCACTCATCTCTTGATGGACTTTTTGGTTGATTCCGTGTCTTGGCTATTGTTGTACTGCTGCGGTGCATATTTCCTGCCTGTGTCTTTCCAATTCTGTCTTCTTAGGTTACAGGCCGAGGAGTGGGCCTGATGGATCATATAGTAGCTCAGTGTTTACCTTTTAAAGACACATCCATTCTCTTCCCATTAGTGGCTCTTACCAGGTTACGTCCCACTTCAAATTGAGGGTATGCATTTCTCCACAACCTCTTCAGCATTGAGCGTTTGTAGTTTCTTTGCTGATGGTTATTCTTAGCGGGGTGAGCTGATACCTCTTTGTGGTTGGATCCGCATGTGTCTCATAATCCCTTGAAACTGAGCTTTCAGGCATGTCCTTTTATTTTTCAAACTGTTATTACAGCTTACTTCTTCAAATTGTTTTCTTGAAACACGTGCCACATTTTGAAATGTTTTGGCCTTCACCCGCGTCAGGACATTTTGAGGGCAGGTTTCCTTTGCAGCCCTGCGGTACTTGTGCATATGAAGTGACCATGAGCAGAGATTTCAAAGCTGCTGTTGCAGGTATCAGCTAGAGGGCCGCAGTATTTCTACGTTCCCCACCCTGGTACCTAGGGAAGCAGACCTTCCTGCCAGTGGTGTTCCTCAGATACAAATTAGAGTGCAGTGTGCCCTGATAAACGCCCAAAACCTTGTGTCCTTACTTACGTTTGATGTTTTAATTTAATTTATATTTTTCAGTGGAGTAACATTCCGTTGCGTACATGGACGGCTTCTTCTTGGGGCATTCCTCTGTTGATGGACATTTTCATTGCTTCCCAGTGTTGGCTACGGTAAGTATTGCTGGAGTGCAGGATTGCCAGCCTGTGACTTTTTGATTCTATTTTCTCAGGGGATAGGCCCGGCAGTGGGTGTGACTGACTGAGTGCTAGCTCCATGTTCCCCTTTTCAGAGCACCTCCAGTGTGTTTTCATTAGTGGCTCTTCCCACGTCCCCCTTAGAACGGAGGGTACGCATTGCTCCACAATCCCTTCAGCATCGATTGCTTGCAGCATTTTGGCTAATGGCTTTTCTGACTGCTGTGAGCCGCTAGGTTTTTGTAATTTGGGTTTGCGTGTCTTTAGAAATTCCTAAAATTCATCGTTTTTCCACGCCTTTTTCTTTCCTGTTAAAAAAAAAAAGAGAGAGAGAAAGGTGTGAGAACAATATACCTCTTGAAATTGTCCTCTTGGAAGCTCGCCGTTTTTTGAATTTTGTGGTCGATTTTCGACCCCAGGATGTTTTTGGTGGGCAGGTGTCATTACAGAACTGCGAGTTTGGTGAATATTTAGTGACCTTTAGCCCTGGGTTTAAAGCTGCTGTTGTGTGAAACGGCCACAAGGCGGCAGCATTTCTCCATTTTCCAACTCTGGGTTTTTGGGCAGCAGAGCCTTCCTGGAAATCGTGTTAGTAGGCTGCAAATTAGAGTGGAATGTGCCAGGGCACATCCCCAAGAGCTTACATCTCCTCACTTTTTGTTTGTTTTTTAAATTTAATTTTTATTAGTTATCAGAGCAAATTTGATAAAAATATTTTGTTTCTCCTAGGTGTACAGAATCTGGTTCATGATATCAATGTATCTGTCTTTTTATCTTTGGATTCTTTACTGTGTAGGTTATTGCAGAGTGTTGAGTAGACCTCTCTTGGTATTCCATAGGTATTTTGTGATTATATATTTCATATGTATTAGTACATGTCTGTTAACCCCCATATCCTAATTCACACATTCCTTGCACTTTTCCATTTGGTTAAACATAATTGTTTCTTCTTAATCCATGCTTTTCCTTCTCTTGGCAATAAGTTCATGAGTATCAATTTTTAGGTAACACCTATAAGTGATGTCATAGGATATCTGTCTTTCAGCTTCTTTCTTACTTCAAGGTGGGTGATTATCTCTAGGTCCTTATATGGTGGTGCAAACGGCACTGTTTCATTGTTTTCCATGGCTAATATTCCATTGTTTACGTGGACCACTTCCTCTTTGTGCATTTTTCTGTTGATGGACATTTTGGTTTCTTCCAAGTCTTGGCTATGTTAAATGTTCCTGCAGTGCAGGATTGCCAGCCTGTGTCTTTTCCATTCTGGTCTGCTCAGGTGATAGGCGCATCAAACGACCTACCAGATCACATGGTAGCTCAATTTTTACCCCTAAAGGCACCTCCATTATGTTCTCAGTACTGGCTGTGAGCAGTTTACATCCCCCCAGCAGCTAGAGGGTACACAGTTCTCTGAAACCCCTTCAGCATTTATTCTTTGTAGACTTTGCGGTGAAGAACATTCTGACGGCTGTGAGGTAAACATTTCTGTAATTGGATTTGCAAGGCTTTATTAATTGCTGATGTTGAGCATTTTCCCATTCCCTTTTCCTTTTTAAAGATAAAAACGCAAGAAAAGACAAAATGTGCGTAAAATATGCCTCTTGAAATTGTCTTCTTGAAATGTTGACGTCTGTTGAATTTTGTAGTCGCTTTACAACCCCAAGATTTTTTTTTGATGGCAGGTGTCATTTACAAGTCTGCAATTATTTTGAATATTAAGTGACCATTAGCACAGATTTCAAATCTGCTGTTGCAGGTATTGGCCAGAGGTCGGCAGCCTTTCTACGTTCCCCACTCTGGTACCTAGGGAAACAGACCTTCCTGCCAGTGGTGTTCCTCAGTTATAAATTAGAGTGCCATGTGCCCCGATAAACCCCCAAAAGCTGATGTCTCCTTACTTATGTTTGGTTTTTTAATTTAATTTATATTTTTTAGTGGAGTAATATTCCATTGTATTCATGGACCACTTCTGTGTGCATTCCTCTGTTGATGGACATTTTCGTTGCTTCCAAGTGTTGGCTATGGTAAATATTGCTGGAGTGCAGGATTGCCAGCCTGTGACTTTTGATTCTCATTTTCTCAGGGGATAGGCCCGGCAGTGGGTGTGACTGATTGACTGCTAGCTCAATGTTTCCCTTTTCAAAGCAACCTCCATTGTGTTTTTTCATTAGTGGCTCTTACCACATCCCAATTAGCACCAAGGGTATGCATTTCTCCACAACCCCTTCAGCATTTATTGTCTGCAGAATGTTTGCTTGTGGCCTTTCTGACTGGCGTGAGCTGACAGGTTTCTGTAATTTGGATTTGTATGTCTTTAATAATCCCTAATGTTCAGCATCTTTCCACACCTTTCTCTTTTCTTTAGGAAAAACAAAGAAAAAAAGTGTGAGAACAATATACCTCTTGAAATTGTCTTCTTGGAAGGTTGCCCTCTTTTGAATTTTTGGTCGATTTTTGACCCCAGGATTTTTTTGGAGGCCAGGTGTAATTTACAGACCTGCAAGTTTGGTGAATATTTAGTGACCATTAGCACTGGGTTTAAAGCTGCTGTTGTGGGAAACGGCCGCAAGGCGGCAGCATTTCTCCATCCCCAAATCTGGTTACTAGGGCAGCACAGCCTTTCTGGAAGTCGTGTTCCCAGGTTGTAAATTAGAATGGAATGTGCCAGGAAAAACCCCTGAAGTTTATGTCTCATTACTTCCTGTTCGTTGTTTTAATCGGGGTAATGATCAGAATACAGTTTGTCCTCGGTGTACACAGTCTGGTTCATTTGTACATCATATATATCTATTCATGTACAGATCCTTTTCCCATGTAAAAGATTACAGAGTGTTCCGAAGACCTGCCTTGCTATGTGCTCCGTCTTTTTGATATATGTACTTAATCTGTCTTTCTATAGGTATGGTAAATCTAATCTTAATTTATCCATTGCTACCACCTTTCCTCTTAGATACACATAGTTTGTTTTTTAAAGTCTCTGTGTGTCTTTGTCGGTGGAAATATGTCCATTTTTGTCAGTAGTTAGGTAACACCTATAAGTGATATGATAGGATATCTGTCTTTTGCTTTCCAATTTACCTCATGTTCTGTGATTCTCCCCAGGCTCATCTATGGTGCCTCAAAGTGCAGTGTTTCATTGTTTTACATGGCTGGTATTCCATTGTGTACATGGACCACTTCTTCCTTATCCATTCATCTGTTGATGGACATCTAGGTTGCTTCCATGTCTTGGCTATTGTGAATAAGGCCGCAGTGCAGCTTTTGCAGCCTGTGTCCTGTGGATTCTGGTCTTGTCAGGTGAGAGGCCCAGCGGTGGGCCTGCTGCATCGAATGGGAGCTCCGTTTTTACTTTTAAACGCAGCTCCTTTCTGTTCTCATTATTGGCTGTTACCACTTTACATCTCACCAGCAGCCAGAGGGTACACAGTTCTCTAAAAAACCCCTTCAGCACTTACTGTTTGAAGACTTTTTGATGATGGTCAGTCGACTGGTGTGAGTTGAAACCTTTTTGTAGATTAGATTTGCATGAGTCTAATATATCCTGATGTTGAGCTTTTATCCATTTTCCTTTTCCTTTCAAAGAGAGTGAGTAAAACTTACCTCTTCATGTTACCTTCTTGAACATTTTGCCTGTTTTGAATTTTCTGGCCATTCCCTACCTCAGGACATTTTTTGAGGGCAGGTGTCCTTTACAGCCCTGAGTCCTTGTGAATGTTAAGGGACCGTTAGCTGTGGGCTTAAAGCCGCTCTTGCGGGAAACGGCCACAAGGCGGAAGCGTTTCTCCATTTCCAACTCGGGGGTTTTTGGGCAGCAGAGCCTTCCTGGCAATCCTGTTAGTAGGCTGCAAATTAGAGTGGAATGTGCCAGGGGCAGACCCCCAAGAGATTATATCTCCTACTTCGTGTTCGTTTTTTTAAATTTAATTTTTATTAATTATCAGAGCAAATTTGATATATCATTGCAGTTTCTGCTAGGTGTACAGAATCTGGTTCATCATATCAACGTATCCGTCTATTCATCTTTGGATCCTTTCCAAAGGAAAGGTTATTATACCGTGTTGAGTAGACCTCTGTTGGTATCCCGTAGGATTTTGTGATTATATATGTCATATGTATTAGTACGTGTCTGTTAACCCCCGTATCCTAATTCACCCCCTTCCTTACACCTTTCCATTTCGTTAAAGATCATTTTGTTTTCTTAATCCGTGCTTTTCCTTCTCTTGGAAATAAGTTCATGAGTATCACTTTTTAGATAACACCTATGAGTGACGTCATAGTATATCTGTCTTTCAGTTTCTTTCTTCAAGTTGGGTGGTTATCTCTACGTCCTTATATCGTGGTGCAAAGGGCACTGTTTCATCGTTTTCCATAGCTAATATTCCATTGTTTACGTGGACCACTTCCTCTTTGTGCATTTTTCTGCTGATGGACCTTTATCGGGTTCTTCCAAGTGTTGGCTGTGTTAAAGGTTCCTGCAGGGCAGGATTGCCAGCCTGTGTCTTTTCCATTCTGCTCTGCTCAGGTGATAGGCGGCGCATCAAAGGACCTACCAGATCACACGGTAGCTCAATTTTTACCCTTAAACGCACTTCCGTTATGTTCTCACTACTGGCTGTTACAAGTTTACATCCCCCCAGCAGCTAGAGGGTACACAGTTCTCCGAAACCCCTTCAGCAGTTATTCTTTGTAGACTTTTTGCTGAAGGTCATTCTGACGGCCGTGAGGTGAACATTTATGTAGGTTGGATTTTCATGGCTTTATTAATTGCTGATGTTGAGCATTGTTCAATTCCCTTTTATTTTAAAGAAAAAAAGAAAGAAAAGACACAATGTGCATAAAATATGCCTCTTGAGATGTCTTCTTGAAATGTTGACGTCGTTTGAATTTTCTGGTCGATTTACGCCCCCAGGATGTTTTTTGATGGCAGGGTGTCATTTACAGGCCTGCAATTATTTTGAATATTAAGTGACCATTAGCGCTGTTGTGTGAAACGGCCAGAAGGCGGCAGCACTTCTCCTTACCAAATCTGGTTACTAGGGCAGCAGAGCCATAATGGAAGTTGTGTTGTAGCTTGTAAATTAGAACGGAATGTGCCAGGAAAAAGCCCCTTACGTTTATGTCTCATTACTTGCTGTTCGTTTTGTTTTAATTTAATTTTTATTCTGTATCCGAGAAAATTTGATTACAATGTTTTGTTTGTTCTAGGCGTGTGCAAGATGTGACTCTTTTACACACATACATATATCTAGTCTTCTTCGGATCCTTTTCCCATGTAGGTTATGACCCAATGTTGAGTAGTCTTCTCTTGGTATGCCGTAGGTCTTTGGTGATGATACATTTCACGTGTGTTTGCATATCTCTGTTAACCCCAACATCCTAATGTATCCAATCCTCACACCTTTCCATTTGGTGAACCATAAGTTTGCTTAATGAATCTGTGATTACATTTCTCTGTGGAAATACCTTCACTGGTATCAATTTTTAGGTAACGCCTATAAGTGATACGATAGGATATGTGTCTTTCGCTTTCTCACTTACTACCAGTTGCACGATTACCTCTAGACTCATCTACCGTGCTGCAAGTGTCATTGTTTCATTTTTTTCCTTGGCCAATATTCCATCTGTACACGTACCACTTCTTCTCTGTCCACTCATCTCTTGATGGACTTTTTGGTTGATTCCGTGTCTTGGCTATTGTTGTACTGCTGCGGTGCATATTTCCTGCCTGTGTCTTTCCAATTCTGTCTTCTTAGGTTACAGGCCGAGGAGTGGGCCTGATGGATCATATAGTAGCTCAGTGTTTACCTTTTAAAGACACATCCATTCTCTTCCCATTAGTGGCTCTTACCAGGTTACGTCCCACTTCAAATTGAGGGTATGCATTTCTCCACAACCTCTTCAGCATTGAGCGTTTGTAGTTTCTTTGCTGATGGTTATTCTTAGCGGGGTGAGCTGATACCTCTTTGTGGTTGGATCCGCATGTGTCTCATAATCCCTTGAAACTGAGCTTTCAGGCATGTCCTTTTATTTTTCAAACTGTTATTACAGCTTACTTCTTCAAATTGTTTTCTTGAAACACGTGCCACATTTTGAAATGTTTTGGCCTTCACCCGCGTCAGGACATTTTGAGGGCAGGTTTCCTTTGCAGCCCTGCGGTACTTGTGCATATGAAGTGACCATGAGCAGAGATTTCAAAGCTGCTGTTGCAGGTATCAGCTAGAGGGCCGCAGTATTTCTACGTTCCCCACCCTGGTACCTAGGGAAGCAGACCTTCCTGCCAGTGGTGTTCCTCAGATACAAATTAGAGTGCAGTGTGCCCTGATAAACGCCCAAAACCTTGTGTCCTTACTTACGTTTGATGTTTTAATTTAATTTATATTTTTCAGTGGAGTAACATTCCGTTGCGTACATGGACGGCTTCTTCTTGGGGCATTCCTCTGTTGATGGACATTTTCATTGCTTCCCAGTGTTGGCTACGGTAAGTATTGCTGGAGTGCAGGATTGCCAGCCTGTGACTTTTTGATTCTATTTTCTCAGGGGATAGGCCCGGCAGTGGGTGTGACTGACTGAGTGCTAGCTCCATGTTCCCCTTTTCAGAGCACCTCCAGTGTGTTTTCATTAGTGGCTCTTCCCACGTCCCCCTTAGAACGGAGGGTACGCATTGCTCCACAATCCCTTCAGCATCGATTGCTTGCAGCATTTTGGCTAATGGCTTTTCTGACTGCTGTGAGCCGCTAGGTTTTTGTAATTTGGGTTTGCGTGTCTTTAGAAATTCCTAAAATTCATCGTTTTTCCACGCCTTTTTCTTTCCTGTTAAAAAAAAAAAGAGAGAGAGAAAGGTGTGAGAACAATATACCTCTTGAAATTGTCCTCTTGGAAGCTCGCCGTTTTTTGAATTTTGTGGTCGATTTTCGACCCCAGGATGTTTTTGGTGGGCAGGTGTCATTACAGAACTGCGAGTTTGGTGAATATTTAGTGACCTTTAGCCCTGGGTTTAAAGCTGCTGTTGTGTGAAACGGCCACAAGGCGGCAGCATTTCTCCATTTTCCAACTCTGGGTTTTTGGGCAGCAGAGCCTTCCTGGAAATCGTGTTAGTAGGCTGCAAATTAGAGTGGAATGTGCCAGGGCACATCCCCAAGAGCTTACATCTCCTCACTTTTTGTTTGTTTTTTAAATTTAATTTTTATTAGTTATCAGAGCAAATTTGATAAAAATATTTTGTTTCTCCTAGGTGTACAGAATCTGGTTCATGATATCAATGTATCTGTCTTTTTATCTTTGGATTCTTTACTGTGTAGGTTATTGCAGAGTGTTGAGTAGACCTCTCTTGGTATTCCATAGGTATTTTGTGATTATATATTTCATATGTATTAGTACATGTCTGTTAACCCCCATATCCTAATTCACACATTCCTTGCACTTTTCCATTTGGTTAAACATAATTGTTTCTTCTTAATCCATGCTTTTCCTTCTCTTGGCAATAAGTTCATGAGTATCAATTTTTAGGTAACACCTATAAGTGATGTCATAGGATATCTGTCTTTCAGCTTCTTTCTTACTTCAAGGTGGGTGATTATCTCTAGGTCCTTATATGGTGGTGCAAACGGCACTGTTTCATTGTTTTCCATGGCTAATATTCCATTGTTTACGTGGACCACTTCCTCTTTGTGCATTTTTCTGTTGATGGACATTTTGGTTTCTTCCAAGTCTTGGCTATGTTAAATGTTCCTGCAGTGCAGGATTGCCAGCCTGTGTCTTTTCCATTCTGGTCTGCTCAGGTGATAGGCGCATCAAACGACCTACCAGATCACATGGTAGCTCAATTTTTACCCCTAAAGGCACCTCCATTATGTTCTCAGTACTGGCTGTGAGCAGTTTACATCCCCCCAGCAGCTAGAGGGTACACAGTTCTCTGAAACCCCTTCAGCATTTATTCTTTGTAGACTTTGCGGTGAAGAACATTCTGACGGCTGTGAGGTAAACATTTCTGTAATTGGATTTGCAAGGCTTTATTAATTGCTGATGTTGAGCATTTTCCCATTCCCTTTTCCTTTTTAAAGATAAAAACGCAAGAAAAGACAAAATGTGCGTAAAATATGCCTCTTGAAATTGTCTTCTTGAAATGTTGACGTCTGTTGAATTTTGTAGTCGCTTTACAACCCCAAGATTTTTTTTTGATGGCAGGTGTCATTTACAAGTCTGCAATTATTTTGAATATTAAGTGACCATTAGCACAGATTTCAAATCTGCTGTTGCAGGTATTGGCCAGAGGTCGGCAGCCTTTCTACGTTCCCCACTCTGGTACCTAGGGAAACAGACCTTCCTGCCAGTGGTGTTCCTCAGTTATAAATTAGAGTGCCATGTGCCCCGATAAACCCCCAAAAGCTGATGTCTCCTTACTTATGTTTGGTTTTTTAATTTAATTTATATTTTTTAGTGGAGTAATATTCCATTGTATTCATGGACCACTTCTGTGTGCATTCCTCTGTTGATGGACATTTTCGTTGCTTCCAAGTGTTGGCTATGGTAAATATTGCTGGAGTGCAGGATTGCCAGCCTGTGACTTTTGATTCTCATTTTCTCAGGGGATAGGCCCGGCAGTGGGTGTGACTGATTGACTGCTAGCTCAATGTTTCCCTTTTCAAAGCAACCTCCATTGTGTTTTTTCATTAGTGGCTCTTACCACATCCCAATTAGCACCAAGGGTATGCATTTCTCCACAACCCCTTCAGCATTTATTGTCTGCAGAATGTTTGCTTGTGGCCTTTCTGACTGGCGTGAGCTGACAGGTTTCTGTAATTTGGATTTGTATGTCTTTAATAATCCCTAATGTTCAGCATCTTTCCACACCTTTCTCTTTTCTTTAGGAAAAACAAAGAAAAAAAGTGTGAGAACAATATACCTCTTGAAATTGTCTTCTTGGAAGGTTGCCCTCTTTTGAATTTTTGGTCGATTTTTGACCCCAGGATTTTTTTGGAGGCCAGGTGTAATTTACAGACCTGCAAGTTTGGTGAATATTTAGTGACCATTAGCACTGGGTTTAAAGCTGCTGTTGTGGGAAACGGCCGCAAGGCGGCAGCATTTCTCCATCCCCAAATCTGGTTACTAGGGCAGCACAGCCTTTCTGGAAGTCGTGTTCCCAGGTTGTAAATTAGAATGGAATGTGCCAGGAAAAACCCCTGAAGTTTATGTCTCATTACTTCCTGTTCGTTGTTTTAATCGGGGTAATGATCAGAATACAGTTTGTCCTCGGTGTACACAGTCTGGTTCATTTGTGCATCATATATATCTATTCATGTACAGATCCTTTTCCCATGTAAAAGATTACAGAGTGTTCCGAAGACCTGCCTTGCTATGTGCTCCGTCTTTTTGATATATGTACTTAATCTGTCTTTCTATAGGTATGGTAAATCTAATCTTAATTTATCCATTGCTACCACCTTTCCTCTTAGATACACATAGTTTGTTTTTTAAAGTCTCTGTGTGTCTTTGTCGGTGGAAATATGTCCATTTTTGTCAGTAGTTAGGTAACACCTATAAGTGATATGATAGGATATCTGTCTTTTGCTTTCCAATTTACCTCATGTTCTGTGATTCTCCCCAGGCTCATCTATGGTGCCTCAAAGTGCAGTGTTTCATTGTTTTACATGGCTGGTATTCCATTGTGTACATGGACCACTTCTTCCTTATCCATTCATCTGTTGATGGACATCTAGGTTGCTTCCATGTCTTGGCTATTGTGAATAAGGCCGCAGTGCAGCTTTTGCAGCCTGTGTCCTGTGGATTCTGGTCTTGTCAGGTGAGAGGCCCAGCGGTGGGCCTGCTGCATCGAATGGGAGCTCCGTTTTTACTTTTAAACGCAGCTCCTTTCTGTTCTCATTATTGGCTGTTACCACTTTACATCTCACCAGCAGCCAGAGGGTACACAGTTCTCTAAAAAACCCCTTCAGCACTTACTGTTTGAAGACTTTTTGATGATGGTCAGTCGACTGGTGTGAGTTGAAACCTTTTTGTAGATTAGATTTGCATGAGTCTAATATATCCTGATGTTGAGCTTTTATCCATTTTCCTTTTCCTTTCAAAGAGAGTGAGTAAAACTTACCTCTTCATGTTACCTTCTTGAACATTTTGCCTGTTTTGAATTTTCTGGCCATTCCCTACCTCAGGACATTTTTTGAGGGCAGGTGTCCTTTACAGCCCTGAGTCCTTGTGAATGTTAAGGGACCGTTAGCTGTGGGCTTAAAGCCGCTCTTGCGGGAAACGGCCACAAGGCGGAAGCGTTTCTCCATTTCCAACTCGGGGGTTTTTGGGCAGCAGAGCCTTCCTGGCAATCCTGTTAGTAGGCTGCAAATTAGAGTGGAATGTGCCAGGGGCAGACCCCCAAGAGATTATATCTCCTACTTCGTGTTCGTTTTTTTAAATTTAATTTTTATTAATTATCAGAGCAAATTTGATATATCATTGCAGTTTCTGCTAGGTGTACAGAATCTGGTTCATCATATCAACGTATCCGTCTATTCATCTTTGGATCCTTTCCAAAGGAAAGGTTATTATACCGTGTTGAGTAGACCTCTGTTGGTATCCCGTAGGATTTTGTGATTATATATGTCATATGTATTAGTACGTGTCTGTTAACCCCCGTATCCTAATTCACCCCCTTCCTTACACCTTTCCATTTCGTTAAAGATCATTTTGTTTTCTTAATCCGTGCTTTTCCTTCTCTTGGAAATAAGTTCATGAGTATCACTTTTTAGATAACACCTATGAGTGACGTCATAGTATATCTGTCTTTCAGTTTCTTTCTTCAAGTTGGGTGGTTATCTCTACGTCCTTATATCGTGGTGCAAAGGGCACTGTTTCATCGTTTTCCATAGCTAATATTCCATTGTTTACGTGGACCACTTCCTCTTTGTGCATTTTTCTGCTGATGGACCTTTATCGGGTTCTTCCAAGTGTTGGCTGTGTTAAAGGTTCCTGCAGGGCAGGATTGCCAGCCTGTGTCTTTTCCATTCTGCTCTGCTCAGGTGATAGGCGGCGCATCAAAGGACCTACCAGATCACACGGTAGCTCAATTTTTACCCTTAAACGCACTTCCGTTATGTTCTCACTACTGGCTGTTACAAGTTTACATCCCCCCAGCAGCTAGAGGGTACACAGTTCTCCGAAACCCCTTCAGCAGTTATTCTTTGTAGACTTTTTGCTGAAGGTCATTCTGACGGCCGTGAGGTGAACATTTATGTAGGTTGGATTTTCATGGCTTTATTAATTGCTGATGTTGAGCATTGTTCAATTCCCTTTTATTTTAAAGAAAAAAAGAAAGAAAAGACACAATGTGCATAAAATATGCCTCTTGAGATGTCTTCTTGAAATGTTGACGTCGTTTGAATTTTCTGGTCGATTTACGCCCCCAGGATGTTTTTTGATGGCAGGGTGTCATTTACAGGCCTGCAATTATTTTGAATATTAAGTGACCATTAGCGCTGTTGTGTGAAACGGCCAGAAGGCGGCAGCACTTCTCCTTACCAAATCTGGTTACTAGGGCAGCAGAGCCATAATGGAAGTTGTGTTGTAGCTTGTAAATTAGAACGGAATGTGCCAGGAAAAAGCCCCTTACGTTTATGTCTCATTACTTGCTGTTCGTTTTGTTTTAATTTAATTTTTATTCTGTATCCGAGAAAATTTGATTACAATGTTTTGTTTGTTCTAGGCGTGTGCAAGATGTGACTCTTTTACACACATACATATATCTAGTCTTCTTCGGATCCTTTTCCCATGTAGGTTATGACCCAATGTTGAGTAGTCTTCTCTTGGTATGCCGTAGGTCTTTGGTGATGATACATTTCACGTGTGTTTGCATATCTCTGTTAACCCCAACATCCTAATGTATCCAATCCTCACACCTTTCCATTTGGTGAACCATAAGTTTGCTTAATGAATCTGTGATTACATTTCTCTGTGGAAATACCTTCACTGGTATCAATTTTTAGGTAACGCCTATAAGTGATACGATAGGATATGTGTCTTTCGCTTTCTCACTTACTACCAGTTGCACGATTACCTCTAGACTCATCTACCGTGCTGCAAGTGTCATTGTTTCATTTTTTTCCTTGGCCAATATTCCATCTGTACACGTACCACTTCTTCTCTGTCCACTCATCTCTTGATGGACTTTTTGGTTGATTCCGTGTCTTGGCTATTGTTGTACTGCTGCGGTGCATATTTCCTGCCTGTGTCTTTCCAATTCTGTCTTCTTAGGTTACAGGCCGAGGAGTGGGCCTGATGGATCATATAGTAGCTCAGTGTTTACCTTTTAAAGACACATCCATTCTCTTCCCATTAGTGGCTCTTACCAGGTTACGTCCCACTTCAAATTGAGGGTATGCATTTCTCCACAACCTCTTCAGCATTGAGCGTTTGTAGTTTCTTTGCTGATGGTTATTCTTAGCGGGGTGAGCTGATACCTCTTTGTGGTTGGATCCGCATGTGTCTCATAATCCCTTGAAACTGAGCTTTCAGGCATGTCCTTTTATTTTTCAAACTGTTATTACAGCTTACTTCTTCAAATTGTTTTCTTGAAACACGTGCCACATTTTGAAATGTTTTGGCCTTCACCCGCGTCAGGACATTTTGAGGGCAGGTTTCCTTTGCAGCCCTGCGGTACTTGTGCATATGAAGTGACCATGAGCAGAGATTTCAAAGCTGCTGTTGCAGGTATCAGCTAGAGGGCCGCAGTATTTCTACGTTCCCCACCCTGGTACCTAGGGAAGCAGACCTTCCTGCCAGTGGTGTTCCTCAGATACAAATTAGAGTGCAGTGTGCCCTGATAAACGCCCAAAACCTTGTGTCCTTACTTACGTTTGATGTTTTAATTTAATTTATATTTTTCAGTGGAGTAACATTCCGTTGCGTACATGGACGGCTTCTTCTTGGGGCATTCCTCTGTTGATGGACATTTTCATTGCTTCCCAGTGTTGGCTACGGTAAGTATTGCTGGAGTGCAGGATTGCCAGCCTGTGACTTTTTGATTCTATTTTCTCAGGGGATAGGCCCGGCAGTGGGTGTGACTGACTGAGTGCTAGCTCCATGTTCCCCTTTTCAGAGCACCTCCAGTGTGTTTTCATTAGTGGCTCTTCCCACGTCCCCCTTAGAACGGAGGGTACGCATTGCTCCACAATCCCTTCAGCATCGATTGCTTGCAGCATTTTGGCTAATGGCTTTTCTGACTGCTGTGAGCCGCTAGGTTTTTGTAATTTGGGTTTGCGTGTCTTTAGAAATTCCTAAAATTCATCGTTTTTCCACGCCTTTTTCTTTCCTGTTAAAAAAAAAAAGAGAGAGAGAAAGGTGTGAGAACAATATACCTCTTGAAATTGTCCTCTTGGAAGCTCGCCGTTTTTTGAATTTTGTGGTCGATTTTCGACCCCAGGATGTTTTTGGTGGGCAGGTGTCATTACAGAACTGCGAGTTTGGTGAATATTTAGTGACCTTTAGCCCTGGGTTTAAAGCTGCTGTTGTGTGAAACGGCCACAAGGCGGCAGCATTTCTCCATTTTCCAACTCTGGGTTTTTGGGCAGCAGAGCCTTCCTGGAAATCGTGTTAGTAGGCTGCAAATTAGAGTGGAATGTGCCAGGGCACGTCCCCAAGAGCTTACATCTCCTCACTTTTTGTTTGTTTTTTAAATTTAATTTTTATTAGTTATCAGAGCAAATTTGATAAAAATATTTTGTTTCTCCTAGGTGTACAGAATCTGGTTCATGATATCAATGTATCTGTCTTTTTATCTTTGGATTCTTTACTGTGTAGGTTATTGCAGAGTGTTGAGTAGACCTCTCTTGGTATTCCATAGGTATTTTGTGATTATATATTTCATATGTATTAGTACATGTCTGTTAACCCCCATATCCTAATTCACACATTCCTTGCACTTTTCCATTTGGTTAAACATAATTGTTTCTTCTTAATCCATGCTTTTCCTTCTCTTGGCAATAAGTTCATGAGTATCAATTTTTAGGTAACACCTATAAGTGATGTCATAGGATATCTGTCTTTCAGCTTCTTTCTTACTTCAAGGTGGGTGATTATCTCTAGGTCCTTATATGGTGGTGCAAACGGCACTGTTTCATTGTTTTCCATGGCTAATATTCCATTGTTTACGTGGACCACTTCCTCTTTGTGCATTTTTCTGTTGATGGACATTTTGGTTTCTTCCAAGTCTTGGCTATGTTAAATGTTCCTGCAGTGCAGGATTGCCAGCCTGTGTCTTTTCCATTCTGGTCTGCTCAGGTGATAGGCGCATCAAACGACCTACCAGATCACATGGTAGCTCAATTTTTACCCCTAAAGGCACCTCCATTATGTTCTCAGTACTGGCTGTGAGCAGTTTACATCCCCCCAGCAGCTAGAGGGTACACAGTTCTCTGAAACCCCTTCAGCATTTATTCTTTGTAGACTTTGCGGTGAAGAACATTCTGACGGCTGTGAGGTAAACATTTCTGTAATTGGATTTGCAAGGCTTTATTAATTGCTGATGTTGAGCATTTTCCCATTCCCTTTTCCTTTTTAAAGATAAAAACGCAAGAAAAGACAAAATGTGCGTAAAATATGCCTCTTGAAATTGTCTTCTTGAAATGTTGACGTCTGTTGAATTTTGTAGTCGCTTTACAACCCCAAGATTTTTTTTTGATGGCAGGTGTCATTTACAAGTCTGCAATTATTTTGAATATTAAGTGACCATTAGCACAGATTTCAAATCTGCTGTTGCAGGTATTGGCCAGAGGTCGGCAGCCTTTCTACGTTCCCCACTCTGGTACCTAGGGAAACAGACCTTCCTGCCAGTGGTGTTCCTCAGTTATAAATTAGAGTGCCATGTGCCCCGATAAACCCCCAAAAGCTGATGTCTCCTTACTTATGTTTGGTTTTTTAATTTAATTTATATTTTTTAGTGGAGTAATATTCCATTGTATTCATGGACCACTTCTGTGTGCATTCCTCTGTTGATGGACATTTTCGTTGCTTCCAAGTGTTGGCTATGGTAAATATTGCTGGAGTGCAGGATTGCCAGCCTGTGACTTTTGATTCTCATTTTCTCAGGGGATAGGCCCGGCAGTGGGTGTGACTGATTGACTGCTAGCTCAATGTTTCCCTTTTCAAAGCACCTCCATTGTGTTTTTTCATTAGTGGCTCTTACCACATCCCAATTAGCACCAAGGGTATGCATTTCTCCACAACCCCTTCAGCATTTATTGTCTGCAGAATGTTTGCTTGTGGCCTTTCTGACTGGCGTGAGCTGACAGGTTTCTGTAATTTGGATTTGTATGTCTTTAATAATCCCTAATGTTCAGCATCTTTCCACACCTTTCTCTTTTCTTTAGGAAAAACAAAGAAAAAAAGTGTGAGAACAATATACCTCTTGAAATTGTCTTCTTGGAAGGTTGCCCTCTTTTGAATTTTTGGTCGATTTTTGACCCCAGGATTTTTTTGGAGGCCAGGTGTAATTTACAGACCTGCAAGTTTGGTGAATATTTAGTGACCATTAGCACTGGGTTTAAAGCGGCTGTTGTGGGAAACGGCCGCAAGGCGGCAGCATTTCTCCATCCCCAAATCTGGTTACTAGGGCAGCACAGCCTTTCTGGAAGTCGTGTTCCCAGGTTGTAAATTAGAATGGAATGTGCCAGGAAAAACCCCTGAAGTTTATGTCTCATTACTTCCTGTTCGTTGTTTTAATCGGGGTAATGATCAGAATACAGTTTGTCCTCGGTGTACACAGTCTGGTTCATTTGTGCATCATATATATCTATTCATGTACAGATCCTTTTCCCATGTAAAAGATTACAGAGTGTTCCGAAGACCTGCCTTGCTATGTGCTCCGTCTTTTTGATATATGTACTTAATCTGTCTTTCTATAGGTATGGTAAATCTAATCTTAATTTATCCATTGCTACCACCTTTCCTCTTAGATACACATAGTTTGTTTTTTAAAGTCTCTGTGTGTCTTTGTCGGTGGAAATATGTCCATTTTTGTCAGTAGTTAGGTAACACCTATAAGTGATATGATAGGATATCTGTCTTTTGCTTTCCAATTTACCTCATGTTCTGTGATTCTCCCCAGGCTCATCTATGGTGCCTCAAAGTGCAGTGTTTCATTGTTTTACATGGCTGGTATTCCATTGTGTACATGGACCACTTCTTCCTTATCCATTCATCTGTTGATGGACATCTAGGTTGCTTCCATGTCTTGGCTATTGTGAATAAGGCCGCAGTGCAGCTTTTGCAGCCTGTGTCCTCTGGATTCTGGTCTTGTCAGGTGAGAGGCCCAGCGGTGGGCCTGCTGCATCGATTGGGAGCTCCGTTTTTACTTTTAAACGCAGCTCCTTTCTGTTCTCATTATTGGCTGTTACCACTTTACATCTCACCAGCAGCCAGAGGGTACACAGTTCTCTAAAAAACCCCTTCAGCACTTACTGTTTGAAGACTTTTTGATGATGGTCAGTCGACTGGTGTGAGTTGAAACCTTTTTGTAGATTAGATTTGCATGAGTCTAATATATCCTGATGTTGAGCTTTTATCCATTTTCCTTTTCCTTTCAAAGAGAGTGAGTAAAACTTACCTCTTCATGTTACCTTCTTGAACATTTTGCCTGTTTTGAATTTTCTGGCCATTCCCTACCTCAGGACATTTTTTGAGGGCAGGTGTCCTTTACAGCCCTGAGTCCTTGTGAATGTTAAGGGACCGTTAGCTGTGGGCTTAAAGCCGCTCTTGCGGGAAACGGCCACAAGGCGGAAGCGTTTCTCCATTTCCAACTCGGGGGTTTTTGGGCAGCAGAGCCTTCCTGGCAATCCTGTTAGTAGGCTGCAAATTAGAGTGGAATGTGCCAGGGGCAGACCCCCAAGAGATTATATCTCCTACTTCGTGTTCGTTTTTTTAAATTTAATTTTTATTAATTATCAGAGCAAATTTGATATATCATTGCAGTTTCTGCTAGGTGTACAGAATCTGGTTCATCATATCAACGTATCCGTCTATTCATCTTTGGATCCTTTCCAAAGGAAAGGTTATTATACCGTGTTGAGTAGACCTCTGTTGGTATCCCGTAGGATTTTGTGATTATATATGTCATATGTATTAGTACGTGTCTGTTAACCCCCGTATCCTAATTCACCCCCTTCCTTACACCTTTCCATTTCGTTAAAGATCATTTTGTTTTCTTAATCCGTGCTTTTCCTTCTCTTGGAAATAAGTTCATGAGTATCACTTTTTAGATAACACCTATGAGTGACGTCATAGTATATCTGTCTTTCAGTTTCTTTCTTCAAGTTGGGTGGTTATCTCTACGTCCTTATATCGTGGTGCAAAGGGCACTGTTTCATCGTTTTCCATAGCTAATATTCCATTGTTTACGTGGACCACTTCCTCTTTGTGCATTTTTCTGCTGATGGACCTTTATCGGGTTCTTCCAAGTGTTGGCTGTGTTAAAGGTTCCTGCAGGGCAGGATTGCCAGCCTGTGTCTTTTCCATTCTGCTCTGCTCAGGTGATAGGCGGCGCATCAAAGGACCTACCAGATCACACGGTAGCTCAATTTTTACCCTTAAACGCACTTCCGTTATGTTCTCACTACTGGCTGTTACAAGTTTACATCCCCCCAGCAGCTAGAGGGTACACAGTTCTCCGAAACCCCTTCAGCAGTTATTCTTTGTAGACTTTTTGCTGAAGGTCATTCTGACGGCCGTGAGGTGAACATTTATGTAGGTTGGATTTTCATGGCTTTATTAATTGCTGATGTTGAGCATTGTTCAATTCCCTTTTATTTTAAAGAAAAAAAGAAAGAAAAGACACAATGTGCATAAAATATGCCTCTTGAGATGTCTTCTTGAAATGTTGACGTCGTTTGAATTTTCTGGTCGATTTACGCCCCCAGGATGTTTTTTGATGGCAGGGTGTCATTTACAGGCCTGCAATTATTTTGAATATTAAGTGACCATTAGCGCTGTTGTGTGAAACGGCCAGAAGGCGGCAGCACTTCTCCTTACCAAATCTGGTTACTAGGGCAGCAGAGCCATAATGGAAGTTGTGTTGTAGCTTGTAAATTAGAACGGAATGTGCCAGGAAAAAGCCCCTTACGTTTATGTCTCATTACTTGCTGTTCGTTTTGTTTTAATTTAATTTTTATTCTGTATCCGAGAAAATTTGATTACAATGTTTTGTTTGTTCTAGGCGTGTGCAAGATGTGACTCTTTTACACACATACATATATCTAGTCTTCTTCGGATCCTTTTCCCATGTAGGTTATGACCCAATGTTGAGTAGTCTTCTCTTGGTATGCCGTAGGTCTTTGGTGATGATACATTTCACGTGTGTTTGCATATCTCTGTTAACCCCAACATCCTAATGTATCCAATCCTCACACCTTTCCATTTGGTGAACCATAAGTTTGCTTAATGAATCTGTGATTACATTTCTCTGTGGAAATACCTTCACTGGTATCAATTTTTAGGTAACGCCTATAAGTGATACGATAGGATATGTGTCTTTCGCTTTCTCACTTACTACCAGTTGCACGATTACCTCTAGACTCATCTACCGTGCTGCAAGTGTCATTGTTTCATTTTTTTCCTTGGCCAATATTCCATCTGTACACGTACCACTTCTTCTCTGTCCACTCATCTCTTGATGGACTTTTTGGTTGATTCCGTGTCTTGGCTATTGTTGTACTGCTGCGGTGCATATTTCCTGCCTGTGTCTTTCCAATTCTGTCTTCTTAGGTTACAGGCCGAGGAGTGGGCCTGATGGATCATATAGTAGCTCAGTGTTTACCTTTTAAAGACACATCCATTCTCTTCCCATTAGTGGCTCTTACCAGGTTACGTCCCACTTCAAATTGAGGGTATGCATTTCTCCACAACCTCTTCAGCATTGAGCGTTTGTAGTTTCTTTGCTGATGGTTATTCTTAGCGGGGTGAGCTGATACCTCTTTGTGGTTGGATCCGCATGTGTCTCATAATCCCTTGAAACTGAGCTTTCAGGCATGTCCTTTTATTTTTCAAACTGTTATTACAGCTTACTTCTTCAAATTGTTTTCTTGAAACACGTGCCACATTTTGAAATGTTTTGGCCTTCACCCGCGTCAGGACATTTTGAGGGCAGGTTTCCTTTGCAGCCCTGCGGTACTTGTGCATATGAAGTGACCATGAGCAGAGATTTCAAAGCTGCTGTTGCAGGTATCAGCTAGAGGGCCGCAGTATTTCTACGTTCCCCACCCTGGTACCTAGGGAAGCAGACCTTCCTGCCAGTGGTGTTCCTCAGATACAAATTAGAGTGCAGTGTGCCCTGATAAACGCCCAAAACCTTGTGTCCTTACTTACGTTTGATGTTTTAATTTAATTTATATTTTTCAGTGGAGTAACATTCCGTTGCGTACATGGACGGCTTCTTCTTGGGGCATTCCTCTGTTGATGGACATTTTCATTGCTTCCCAGTGTTGGCTACGGTAAGTATTGCTGGAGTGCAGGATTGCCAGCCTGTGACTTTTTGATTCTATTTTCTCAGGGGATAGGCCCGGCAGTGGGTGTGACTGACTGAGTGCTAGCTCCATGTTCCCCTTTTCAGAGCACCTCCAGTGTGTTTTCATTAGTGGCTCTTCCCACGTCCCCCTTAGAACGGAGGGTACGCATTGCTCCACAATCCCTTCAGCATCGATTGCTTGCAGCATTTTGGCTAATGGCTTTTCTGACTGCTGTGAGCCGCTAGGTTTTTGTAATTTGGGTTTGCGTGTCTTTAGAAATTCCTAAAATTCATCGTTTTTCCACGCCTTTTTCTTTCCTGTTAAAAAAAAAAAGAGAGAGAGAAAGGTGTGAGAACAATATACCTCTTGAAATTGTCCTCTTGGAAGCTCGCCGTTTTTTGAATTTTGTGGTCGATTTTCGACCCCAGGATGTTTTTGGTGGGCAGGTGTCATTACAGAACTGCGAGTTTGGTGAATATTTAGTGACCTTTAGCCCTGGGTTTAAAGCTGCTGTTGTGTGAAACGGCCACAAGGCGGCAGCATTTCTCCATTTTCCAACTCTGGGTTTTTGGGCAGCAGAGCCTTCCTGGAAATCGTGTTAGTAGGCTGCAAATTAGAGTGGAATGTGCCAGGGCACGTCCCCAAGAGCTTACATCTCCTCACTTTTTGTTTGTTTTTTAAATTTAATTTTTATTAGTTATCAGAGCAAATTTGATAAAAATATTTTGTTTCTCCTAGGTGTACAGAATCTGGTTCATGATATCAATGTATCTGTCTTTTTATCTTTGGATTCTTTACTGTGTAGGTTATTGCAGAGTGTTGAGTAGACCTCTCTTGGTATTCCATAGGTATTTTGTGATTATATATTTCATATGTATTAGTACATGTCTGTTAACCCCCATATCCTAATTCACACATTCCTTGCACTTTTCCATTTGGTTAAACATAATTGTTTCTTCTTAATCCATGCTTTTCCTTCTCTTGGCAATAAGTTCATGAGTATCAATTTTTAGGTAACACCTATAAGTGATGTCATAGGATATCTGTCTTTCAGCTTCTTTCTTACTTCAAGGTGGGTGATTATCTCTAGGTCCTTATATGGTGGTGCAAACGGCACTGTTTCATTGTTTTCCATGGCTAATATTCCATTGTTTACGTGGACCACTTCCTCTTTGTGCATTTTTCTGTTGATGGACATTTTGGTTTCTTCCAAGTCTTGGCTATGTTAAATGTTCCTGCAGTGCAGGATTGCCAGCCTGTGTCTTTTCCATTCTGGTCTGCTCAGGTGATAGGCGCATCAAACGACCTACCAGATCACATGGTAGCTCAATTTTTACCCCTAAAGGCACCTCCATTATGTTCTCAGTACTGGCTGTGAGCAGTTTACATCCCCCCAGCAGCTAGAGGGTACACAGTTCTCTGAAACCCCTTCAGCATTTATTCTTTGTAGACTTTGCGGTGAAGAACATTCTGACGGCTGTGAGGTAAACATTTCTGTAATTGGATTTGCAAGGCTTTATTAATTGCTGATGTTGAGCATTTTCCCATTCCCTTTTCCTTTTTAAAGATAAAAACGCAAGAAAAGACAAAATGTGCGTAAAATATGCCTCTTGAAATTGTCTTCTTGAAATGTTGACGTCTGTTGAATTTTGTAGTCGCTTTACAACCCCAAGATTTTTTTTTGATGGCAGGTGTCATTTACAAGTCTGCAATTATTTTGAATATTAAGTGACCATTAGCACAGATTTCAAATCTGCTGTTGCAGGTATTGGCCAGAGGTCGGCAGCCTTTCTACGTTCCCCACTCTGGTACCTAGGGAAACAGACCTTCCTGCCAGTGGTGTTCCTCAGTTATAAATTAGAGTGCCATGTGCCCCGATAAACCCCCAAAAGCTGATGTCTCCTTACTTATGTTTGGTTTTTTAATTTAATTTATATTTTTTAGTGGAGTAATATTCCATTGTATTCATGGACCACTTCTGTGTGCATTCCTCTGTTGATGGACATTTTCGTTGCTTCCAAGTGTTGGCTATGGTAAATATTGCTGGAGTGCAGGATTGCCAGCCTGTGACTTTTGATTCTCATTTTCTCAGGGGATAGGCCCGGCAGTGGGTGTGACTGATTGACTGCTAGCTCAATGTTTCCCTTTTCAAAGCACCTCCATTGTGTTTTTTCATTAGTGGCTCTTACCACATCCCAATTAGCACCAAGGGTATGCATTTCTCCACAACCCCTTCAGCATTTATTGTCTGCAGAATGTTTGCTTGTGGCCTTTCTGACTGGCGTGAGCTGACAGGTTTCTGTAATTTGGATTTGTATGTCTTTAATAATCCCTAATGTTCAGCATCTTTCCACACCTTTCTCTTTTCTTTAGGAAAAACAAAGAAAAAAAGTGTGAGAACAATATACCTCTTGAAATTGTCTTCTTGGAAGGTTGCCCTCTTTTGAATTTTTGGTCGATTTTTGACCCCAGGATTTTTTTGGAGGCCAGGTGTAATTTACAGACCTGCAAGTTTGGTGAATATTTAGTGACCATTAGCACTGGGTTTAAAGCGGCTGTTGTGGGAAACGGCCGCAAGGCGGCAGCATTTCTCCATCCCCAAATCTGGTTACTAGGGCAGCACAGCCTTTCTGGAAGTCGTGTTCCCAGGTTGTAAATTAGAATGGAATGTGCCAGGAAAAACCCCTGAAGTTTATGTCTCATTACTTCCTGTTCGTTGTTTTAATCGGGGTAATGATCAGAATACAGTTTGTCCTCGGTGTACACAGTCTGGTTCATTTGTGCATCATATATATCTATTCATGTACAGATCCTTTTCCCATGTAAAAGATTACAGAGTGTTCCGAAGACCTGCCTTGCTATGTGCTCCGTCTTTTTGATATATGTACTTAATCTGTCTTTCTATAGGTATGGTAAATCTAATCTTAATTTATCCATTGCTACCACCTTTCCTCTTAGATACACATAGTTTGTTTTTTAAAGTCTCTGTGTGTCTTTGTCGGTGGAAATATGTCCATTTTTGTCAGTAGTTAGGTAACACCTAT
>NC_139003.1:79953695-80043434 GCF_964374135.1 Grampus griseus | reverse complement strand
ACGCAGCTCCTTTCTGTTCTCATTATTGGCTGTTACCACTTTACATCTCACCAGCAGCCAGAGGGTACACAGTTCTCTAAAAAACCCCTTCAGCACTTACTGTTTGAAGACTTTTTGATGATGGTCAGTCGACTGGTGTGAGTTGAAACCTTTTTGTAGATTAGATTTGCATGAGTCTAATATATCCTGATGTTGAGCTTTTATCCATTTTCCTTTTCCTTTCAAAGAGAGTGAGTAAAACTTACCTCTTCATGTTACCTTCTTGAACATTTTGCCTGTTTTGAATTTTCTGGCCATTCCCTACCTCAGGACATTTTTTGAGGGCAGGTGTCCTTTACAGCCCTGAGTCCTTGTGAATGTTAAGGGACCGTTAGCTGTGGGCTTAAAGCCGCTCTTGCGGGAAACGGCCACAAGGCGGAAGCGTTTCTCCATTTCCAACTCGGGGGTTTTTGGGCAGCAGAGCCTTCCTGGCAATCCTGTTAGTAGGCTGCAAATTAGAGTGGAATGTGCCAGGGGCAGACCCCCAAGAGATTATATCTCCTACTTCGTGTTCGTTTTTTTAAATTTAATTTTTATTAATTATCAGAGCAAATTTGATATATCATTGCAGTTTCTGCTAGGTGTACAGAATCTGGTTCATCATATCAACGTATCCGTCTATTCATCTTTGGATCCTTTCCAAAGGAAAGGTTATTATACCGTGTTGAGTAGACCTCTGTTGGTATCCCGTAGGATTTTGTGATTATATATGTCATATGTATTAGTACGTGTCTGTTAACCCCCGTATCCTAATTCACCCCCTTCCTTACACCTTTCCATTTCGTTAAAGATCATTTTGTTTTCTTAATCCGTGCTTTTCCTTCTCTTGGAAATAAGTTCATGAGTATCACTTTTTAGATAACACCTATGAGTGACGTCATAGTATATCTGTCTTTCAGTTTCTTTCTTCAAGTTGGGTGGTTATCTCTACGTCCTTATATCGTGGTGCAAAGGGCACTGTTTCATCGTTTTCCATAGCTAATATTCCATTGTTTACGTGGACCACTTCCTCTTTGTGCATTTTTCTGCTGATGGACCTTTATCGGGTTCTTCCAAGTGTTGGCTGTGTTAAAGGTTCCTGCAGGGCAGGATTGCCAGCCTGTGTCTTTTCCATTCTGCTCTGCTCAGGTGATAGGCGGCGCATCAAAGGACCTACCAGATCACACGGTAGCTCAATTTTTACCCTTAAACGCACTTCCGTTATGTTCTCACTACTGGCTGTTACAAGTTTACATCCCCCCAGCAGCTAGAGGGTACACAGTTCTCCGAAACCCCTTCAGCAGTTATTCTTTGTAGACTTTTTGCTGAAGGTCATTCTGACGGCCGTGAGGTGAACATTTATGTAGGTTGGATTTTCATGGCTTTATTAATTGCTGATGTTGAGCATTGTTCAATTCCCTTTTATTTTAAAGAAAAAAAGAAAGAAAAGACACAATGTGCATAAAATATGCCTCTTGAGATGTCTTCTTGAAATGTTGACGTCGTTTGAATTTTCTGGTCGATTTACGCCCCCAGGATGTTTTTTGATGGCAGGGTGTCATTTACAGGCCTGCAATTATTTTGAATATTAAGTGACCATTAGCGCTGTTGTGTGAAACGGCCAGAAGGCGGCAGCACTTCTCCTTACCAAATCTGGTTACTAGGGCAGCAGAGCCATAATGGAAGTTGTGTTGTAGCTTGTAAATTAGAACGGAATGTGCCAGGAAAAAGCCCCTTACGTTTATGTCTCATTACTTGCTGTTCGTTTTGTTTTAATTTAATTTTTATTCTGTATCCGAGAAAATTTGATTACAATGTTTTGTTTGTTCTAGGCGTGTGCAAGATGTGACTCTTTTACACACATACATATATCTAGTCTTCTTCGGATCCTTTTCCCATGTAGGTTATGACCCAATGTTGAGTAGTCTTCTCTTGGTATGCCGTAGGTCTTTGGTGATGATACATTTCACGTGTGTTTGCATATCTCTGTTAACCCCAACATCCTAATGTATCCAATCCTCACACCTTTCCATTTGGTGAACCATAAGTTTGCTTAATGAATCTGTGATTACATTTCTCTGTGGAAATACCTTCACTGGTATCAATTTTTAGGTAACGCCTATAAGTGATACGATAGGATATGTGTCTTTCGCTTTCTCACTTACTACCAGTTGCACGATTACCTCTAGACTCATCTACCGTGCTGCAAGTGTCATTGTTTCATTTTTTTCCTTGGCCAATATTCCATCTGTACACGTACCACTTCTTCTCTGTCCACTCATCTCTTGATGGACTTTTTGGTTGATTCCGTGTCTTGGCTATTGTTGTACTGCTGCGGTGCATATTTCCTGCCTGTGTCTTTCCAATTCTGTCTTCTTAGGTTACAGGCCGAGGAGTGGGCCTGATGGATCATATAGTAGCTCAGTGTTTACCTTTTAAAGACACATCCATTCTCTTCCCATTAGTGGCTCTTACCAGGTTACGTCCCACTTCAAATTGAGGGTATGCATTTCTCCACAACCTCTTCAGCATTGAGCGTTTGTAGTTTCTTTGCTGATGGTTATTCTTAGCGGGGTGAGCTGATACCTCTTTGTGGTTGGATCCGCATGTGTCTCATAATCCCTTGAAACTGAGCTTTCAGGCATGTCCTTTTATTTTTCAAACTGTTATTACAGCTTACTTCTTCAAATTGTTTTCTTGAAACACGTGCCACATTTTGAAATGTTTTGGCCTTCACCCGCGTCAGGACATTTTGAGGGCAGGTTTCCTTTGCAGCCCTGCGGTACTTGTGCATATGAAGTGACCATGAGCAGAGATTTCAAAGCTGCTGTTGCAGGTATCAGCTAGAGGGCCGCAGTATTTCTACGTTCCCCACCCTGGTACCTAGGGAAGCAGACCTTCCTGCCAGTGGTGTTCCTCAGATACAAATTAGAGTGCAGTGTGCCCTGATAAACGCCCAAAACCTTGTGTCCTTACTTACGTTTGATGTTTTAATTTAATTTATATTTTTCAGTGGAGTAACATTCCGTTGCGTACATGGACGGCTTCTTCTTGGGGCATTCCTCTGTTGATGGACATTTTCATTGCTTCCCAGTGTTGGCTACGGTAAGTATTGCTGGAGTGCAGGATTGCCAGCCTGTGACTTTTTGATTCTATTTTCTCAGGGGATAGGCCCGGCAGTGGGTGTGACTGACTGAGTGCTAGCTCCATGTTCCCCTTTTCAGAGCACCTCCAGTGTGTTTTCATTAGTGGCTCTTCCCACGTCCCCCTTAGAACGGAGGGTACGCATTGCTCCACAATCCCTTCAGCATCGATTGCTTGCAGCATTTTGGCTAATGGCTTTTCTGACTGCTGTGAGCCGCTAGGTTTTTGTAATTTGGGTTTGCGTGTCTTTAGAAATTCCTAAAATTCATCGTTTTTCCACGCCTTTTTCTTTCCTGTTAAAAAAAAAAAGAGAGAGAGAAAGGTGTGAGAACAATATACCTCTTGAAATTGTCCTCTTGGAAGCTCGCCGTTTTTTGAATTTTGTGGTCGATTTTCGACCCCAGGATGTTTTTGGTGGGCAGGTGTCATTACAGAACTGCGAGTTTGGTGAATATTTAGTGACCTTTAGCCCTGGGTTTAAAGCTGCTGTTGTGTGAAACGGCCACAAGGCGGCAGCATTTCTCCATTTTCCAACTCTGGGTTTTTGGGCAGCAGAGCCTTCCTGGAAATCGTGTTAGTAGGCTGCAAATTAGAGTGGAATGTGCCAGGGCACGTCCCCAAGAGCTTACATCTCCTCACTTTTTGTTTGTTTTTTAAATTTAATTTTTATTAGTTATCAGAGCAAATTTGATAAAAATATTTTGTTTCTCCTAGGTGTACAGAATCTGGTTCATGATATCAATGTATCTGTCTTTTTATCTTTGGATTCTTTACTGTGTAGGTTATTGCAGAGTGTTGAGTAGACCTCTCTTGGTATTCCATAGGTATTTTGTGATTATATATTTCATATGTATTAGTACATGTCTGTTAACCCCCATATCCTAATTCACACATTCCTTGCACTTTTCCATTTGGTTAAACATAATTGTTTCTTCTTAATCCATGCTTTTCCTTCTCTTGGCAATAAGTTCATGAGTATCAATTTTTAGGTAACACCTATAAGTGATGTCATAGGATATCTGTCTTTCAGCTTCTTTCTTACTTCAAGGTGGGTGATTATCTCTAGGTCCTTATATGGTGGTGCAAACGGCACTGTTTCATTGTTTTCCATGGCTAATATTCCATTGTTTACGTGGACCACTTCCTCTTTGTGCATTTTTCTGTTGATGGACATTTTGGTTTCTTCCAAGTCTTGGCTATGTTAAATGTTCCTGCAGTGCAGGATTGCCAGCCTGTGTCTTTTCCATTCTGGTCTGCTCAGGTGATAGGCGCATCAAACGACCTACCAGATCACATGGTAGCTCAATTTTTACCCCTAAAGGCACCTCCATTATGTTCTCAGTACTGGCTGTGAGCAGTTTACATCCCCCCAGCAGCTAGAGGGTACACAGTTCTCTGAAACCCCTTCAGCATTTATTCTTTGTAGACTTTGCGGTGAAGAACATTCTGACGGCTGTGAGGTAAACATTTCTGTAATTGGATTTGCAAGGCTTTATTAATTGCTGATGTTGAGCATTTTCCCATTCCCTTTTCCTTTTTAAAGATAAAAACGCAAGAAAAGACAAAATGTGCGTAAAATATGCCTCTTGAAATTGTCTTCTTGAAATGTTGACGTCTGTTGAATTTTGTAGTCGCTTTACAACCCCAAGATTTTTTTTTGATGGCAGGTGTCATTTACAAGTCTGCAATTATTTTGAATATTAAGTGACCATTAGCACAGATTTCAAATCTGCTGTTGCAGGTATTGGCCAGAGGTCGGCAGCCTTTCTACGTTCCCCACTCTGGTACCTAGGGAAACAGACCTTCCTGCCAGTGGTGTTCCTCAGTTATAAATTAGAGTGCCATGTGCCCCGATAAACCCCCAAAAGCTGATGTCTCCTTACTTATGTTTGGTTTTTTAATTTAATTTATATTTTTTAGTGGAGTAATATTCCATTGTATTCATGGACCACTTCTGTGTGCATTCCTCTGTTGATGGACATTTTCGTTGCTTCCAAGTGTTGGCTATGGTAAATATTGCTGGAGTGCAGGATTGCCAGCCTGTGACTTTTGATTCTCATTTTCTCAGGGGATAGGCCCGGCAGTGGGTGTGACTGATTGACTGCTAGCTCAATGTTTCCCTTTTCAAAGCACCTCCATTGTGTTTTTTCATTAGTGGCTCTTACCACATCCCAATTAGCACCAAGGGTATGCATTTCTCCACAACCCCTTCAGCATTTATTGTCTGCAGAATGTTTGCTTGTGGCCTTTCTGACTGGCGTGAGCTGACAGGTTTCTGTAATTTGGATTTGTATGTCTTTAATAATCCCTAATGTTCAGCATCTTTCCACACCTTTCTCTTTTCTTTAGGAAAAACAAAGAAAAAAAGTGTGAGAACAATATACCTCTTGAAATTGTCTTCTTGGAAGGTTGCCCTCTTTTGAATTTTTGGTCGATTTTTGACCCCAGGATTTTTTTGGAGGCCAGGTGTAATTTACAGACCTGCAAGTTTGGTGAATATTTAGTGACCATTAGCACTGGGTTTAAAGCGGCTGTTGTGGGAAACGGCCGCAAGGCGGCAGCATTTCTCCATCCCCAAATCTGGTTACTAGGGCAGCACAGCCTTTCTGGAAGTCGTGTTCCCAGGTTGTAAATTAGAATGGAATGTGCCAGGAAAAACCCCTGAAGTTTATGTCTCATTACTTCCTGTTCGTTGTTTTAATCGGGGTAATGATCAGAATACAGTTTGTCCTCGGTGTACACAGTCTGGTTCATTTGTGCATCATATATATCTATTCATGTACAGATCCTTTTCCCATGTAAAAGATTACAGAGTGTTCCGAAGACCTGCCTTGCTATGTGCTCCGTCTTTTTGATATATGTACTTAATCTGTCTTTCTATAGGTATGGTAAATCTAATCTTAATTTATCCATTGCTACCACCTTTCCTCTTAGATACACATAGTTTGTTTTTTAAAGTCTCTGTGTGTCTTTGTCGGTGGAAATATGTCCATTTTTGTCAGTAGTTAGGTAACACCTATAAGTGATATGATAGGATATCTGTCTTTTGCTTTCCAATTTACCTCATGTTCTGTGATTCTCCCCAGGCTCATCTATGGTGCCTCAAAGTGCAGTGTTTCATTGTTTTACATGGCTGGTATTCCATTGTGTACATGGACCACTTCTTCCTTATCCATTCATCTGTTGATGGACATCTAGGTTGCTTCCATGTCTTGGCTATTGTGAATAAGGCCGCAGTGCAGCTTTTGCAGCCTGTGTCCTCTGGATTCTGGTCTTGTCAGGTGAGAGGCCCAGCGGTGGGCCTGCTGCATCGATTGGGAGCTCCGTTTTTACTTTTAAACGCAGCTCCTTTCTGTTCTCATTATTGGCTGTTACCACTTTACATCTCACCAGCAGCCAGAGGGTACACAGTTCTCTAAAAAACCCCTTCAGCACTTACTGTTTGAAGACTTTTTGATGATGGTCAGTCGACTGGTGTGAGTTGAAACCTTTTTGTAGATTAGATTTGCATGAGTCTAATATATCCTGATGTTGAGCTTTTATCCATTTTCCTTTTCCTTTCAAAGAGAGTGAGTAAAACTTACCTCTTCATGTTACCTTCTTGAACATTTTGCCTGTTTTGAATTTTCTGGCCATTCCCTACCTCAGGACATTTTTTGAGGGCAGGTGTCCTTTACAGCCCTGAGTCCTTGTGAATGTTAAGGGACCGTTAGCTGTGGGCTTAAAGCCGCTCTTGCGGGAAACGGCCACAAGGCGGAAGCGTTTCTCCATTTCCAACTCGGGGGTTTTTGGGCAGCAGAGCCTTCCTGGCAATCCTGTTAGTAGGCTGCAAATTAGAGTGGAATGTGCCAGGGGCAGACCCCCAAGAGATTATATCTCCTACTTCGTGTTCGTTTTTTTAAATTTAATTTTTATTAATTATCAGAGCAAATTTGATATATCATTGCAGTTTCTGCTAGGTGTACAGAATCTGGTTCATCATATCAACGTATCCGTCTATTCATCTTTGGATCCTTTCCAAAGGAAAGGTTATTATACCGTGTTGAGTAGACCTCTGTTGGTATCCCGTAGGATTTTGTGATTATATATGTCATATGTATTAGTACGTGTCTGTTAACCCCCGTATCCTAATTCACCCCCTTCCTTACACCTTTCCATTTCGTTAAAGATCATTTTGTTTTCTTAATCCGTGCTTTTCCTTCTCTTGGAAATAAGTTCATGAGTATCACTTTTTAGATAACACCTATGAGTGACGTCATAGTATATCTGTCTTTCAGTTTCTTTCTTCAAGTTGGGTGGTTATCTCTACGTCCTTATATCGTGGTGCAAAGGGCACTGTTTCATCGTTTTCCATAGCTAATATTCCATTGTTTACGTGGACCACTTCCTCTTTGTGCATTTTTCTGCTGATGGACCTTTATCGGGTTCTTCCAAGTGTTGGCTGTGTTAAAGGTTCCTGCAGGGCAGGATTGCCAGCCTGTGTCTTTTCCATTCTGCTCTGCTCAGGTGATAGGCGGCGCATCAAAGGACCTACCAGATCACACGGTAGCTCAATTTTTACCCTTAAACGCACTTCCGTTATGTTCTCACTACTGGCTGTTACAAGTTTACATCCCCCCAGCAGCTAGAGGGTACACAGTTCTCCGAAACCCCTTCAGCAGTTATTCTTTGTAGACTTTTTGCTGAAGGTCATTCTGACGGCCGTGAGGTGAACATTTATGTAGGTTGGATTTTCATGGCTTTATTAATTGCTGATGTTGAGCATTGTTCAATTCCCTTTTATTTTAAAGAAAAAAAGAAAGAAAAGACACAATGTGCATAAAATATGCCTCTTGAGATGTCTTCTTGAAATGTTGACGTCGTTTGAATTTTCTGGTCGATTTACGCCCCCAGGATGTTTTTTGATGGCAGGGTGTCATTTACAGGCCTGCAATTATTTTGAATATTAAGTGACCATTAGCGCTGTTGTGTGAAACGGCCAGAAGGCGGCAGCACTTCTCCTTACCAAATCTGGTTACTAGGGCAGCAGAGCCATAATGGAAGTTGTGTTGTAGCTTGTAAATTAGAACGGAATGTGCCAGGAAAAAGCCCCTTACGTTTATGTCTCATTACTTGCTGTTCGTTTTGTTTTAATTTAATTTTTATTCTGTATCCGAGAAAATTTGATTACAATGTTTTGTTTGTTCTAGGCGTGTGCAAGATGTGACTCTTTTACACACATACATATATCTAGTCTTCTTCGGATCCTTTTCCCATGTAGGTTATGACCCAATGTTGAGTAGTCTTCTCTTGGTATGCCGTAGGTCTTTGGTGATGATACATTTCACGTGTGTTTGCATATCTCTGTTAACCCCAACATCCTAATGTATCCAATCCTCACACCTTTCCATTTGGTGAACCATAAGTTTGCTTAATGAATCTGTGATTACATTTCTCTGTGGAAATACCTTCACTGGTATCAATTTTTAGGTAACGCCTATAAGTGATACGATAGGATATGTGTCTTTCGCTTTCTCACTTACTACCAGTTGCACGATTACCTCTAGACTCATCTACCGTGCTGCAAGTGTCATTGTTTCATTTTTTTCCTTGGCCAATATTCCATCTGTACACGTACCACTTCTTCTCTGTCCACTCATCTCTTGATGGACTTTTTGGTTGATTCCGTGTCTTGGCTATTGTTGTACTGCTGCGGTGCATATTTCCTGCCTGTGTCTTTCCAATTCTGTCTTCTTAGGTTACAGGCCGAGGAGTGGGCCTGATGGATCATATAGTAGCTCAGTGTTTACCTTTTAAAGACACATCCATTCTCTTCCCATTAGTGGCTCTTACCAGGTTACGTCCCACTTCAAATTGAGGGTATGCATTTCTCCACAACCTCTTCAGCATTGAGCGTTTGTAGTTTCTTTGCTGATGGTTATTCTTAGCGGGGTGAGCTGATACCTCTTTGTGGTTGGATCCGCATGTGTCTCATAATCCCTTGAAACTGAGCTTTCAGGCATGTCCTTTTATTTTTCAAACTGTTATTACAGCTTACTTCTTCAAATTGTTTTCTTGAAACACGTGCCACATTTTGAAATGTTTTGGCCTTCACCCGCGTCAGGACATTTTGAGGGCAGGTTTCCTTTGCAGCCCTGCGGTACTTGTGCATATGAAGTGACCATGAGCAGAGATTTCAAAGCTGCTGTTGCAGGTATCAGCTAGAGGGCCGCAGTATTTCTACGTTCCCCACCCTGGTACCTAGGGAAGCAGACCTTCCTGCCAGTGGTGTTCCTCAGATACAAATTAGAGTGCAGTGTGCCCTGATAAACGCCCAAAACCTTGTGTCCTTACTTACGTTTGATGTTTTAATTTAATTTATATTTTTCAGTGGAGTAACATTCCGTTGCGTACATGGACGGCTTCTTCTTGGGGCATTCCTCTGTTGATGGACATTTTCATTGCTTCCCAGTGTTGGCTACGGTAAGTATTGCTGGAGTGCAGGATTGCCAGCCTGTGACTTTTTGATTCTATTTTCTCAGGGGATAGGCCCGGCAGTGGGTGTGACTGACTGAGTGCTAGCTCCATGTTCCCCTTTTCAGAGCACCTCCAGTGTGTTTTCATTAGTGGCTCTTCCCACGTCCCCCTTAGAACGGAGGGTACGCATTGCTCCACAATCCCTTCAGCATCGATTGCTTGCAGCATTTTGGCTAATGGCTTTTCTGACTGCTGTGAGCCGCTAGGTTTTTGTAATTTGGGTTTGCGTGTCTTTAGAAATTCCTAAAATTCATCGTTTTTCCACGCCTTTTTCTTTCCTGTTAAAAAAAAAAAGAGAGAGAGAAAGGTGTGAGAACAATATACCTCTTGAAATTGTCCTCTTGGAAGCTCGCCGTTTTTTGAATTTTGTGGTCGATTTTCGACCCCAGGATGTTTTTGGTGGGCAGGTGTCATTACAGAACTGCGAGTTTGGTGAATATTTAGTGACCTTTAGCCCTGGGTTTAAAGCTGCTGTTGTGTGAAACGGCCACAAGGCGGCAGCATTTCTCCATTTTCCAACTCTGGGTTTTTGGGCAGCAGAGCCTTCCTGGAAATCGTGTTAGTAGGCTGCAAATTAGAGTGGAATGTGCCAGGGCACGTCCCCAAGAGCTTACATCTCCTCACTTTTTGTTTGTTTTTTAAATTTAATTTTTATTAGTTATCAGAGCAAATTTGATAAAAATATTTTGTTTCTCCTAGGTGTACAGAATCTGGTTCATGATATCAATGTATCTGTCTTTTTATCTTTGGATTCTTTACTGTGTAGGTTATTGCAGAGTGTTGAGTAGACCTCTCTTGGTATTCCATAGGTATTTTGTGATTATATATTTCATATGTATTAGTACATGTCTGTTAACCCCCATATCCTAATTCACACATTCCTTGCACTTTTCCATTTGGTTAAACATAATTGTTTCTTCTTAATCCATGCTTTTCCTTCTCTTGGCAATAAGTTCATGAGTATCAATTTTTAGGTAACACCTATAAGTGATGTCATAGGATATCTGTCTTTCAGCTTCTTTCTTACTTCAAGGTGGGTGATTATCTCTAGGTCCTTATATGGTGGTGCAAACGGCACTGTTTCATTGTTTTCCATGGCTAATATTCCATTGTTTACGTGGACCACTTCCTCTTTGTGCATTTTTCTGTTGATGGACATTTTGGTTTCTTCCAAGTCTTGGCTATGTTAAATGTTCCTGCAGTGCAGGATTGCCAGCCTGTGTCTTTTCCATTCTGGTCTGCTCAGGTGATAGGCGCATCAAACGACCTACCAGATCACATGGTAGCTCAATTTTTACCCCTAAAGGCACCTCCATTATGTTCTCAGTACTGGCTGTGAGCAGTTTACATCCCCCCAGCAGCTAGAGGGTACACAGTTCTCTGAAACCCCTTCAGCATTTATTCTTTGTAGACTTTGCGGTGAAGAACATTCTGACGGCTGTGAGGTAAACATTTCTGTAATTGGATTTGCAAGGCTTTATTAATTGCTGATGTTGAGCATTTTCCCATTCCCTTTTCCTTTTTAAAGATAAAAACGCAAGAAAAGACAAAATGTGCGTAAAATATGCCTCTTGAAATTGTCTTCTTGAAATGTTGACGTCTGTTGAATTTTGTAGTCGCTTTACAACCCCAAGATTTTTTTTTGATGGCAGGTGTCATTTACAAGTCTGCAATTATTTTGAATATTAAGTGACCATTAGCACAGATTTCAAATCTGCTGTTGCAGGTATTGGCCAGAGGTCGGCAGCCTTTCTACGTTCCCCACTCTGGTACCTAGGGAAACAGACCTTCCTGCCAGTGGTGTTCCTCAGTTATAAATTAGAGTGCCATGTGCCCCGATAAACCCCCAAAAGCTGATGTCTCCTTACTTATGTTTGGTTTTTTAATTTAATTTATATTTTTTAGTGGAGTAATATTCCATTGTATTCATGGACCACTTCTGTGTGCATTCCTCTGTTGATGGACATTTTCGTTGCTTCCAAGTGTTGGCTATGGTAAATATTGCTGGAGTGCAGGATTGCCAGCCTGTGACTTTTGATTCTCATTTTCTCAGGGGATAGGCCCGGCAGTGGGTGTGACTGATTGACTGCTAGCTCAATGTTTCCCTTTTCAAAGCACCTCCATTGTGTTTTTTCATTAGTGGCTCTTACCACATCCCAATTAGCACCAAGGGTATGCATTTCTCCACAACCCCTTCAGCATTTATTGTCTGCAGAATGTTTGCTTGTGGCCTTTCTGACTGGCGTGAGCTGACAGGTTTCTGTAATTTGGATTTGTATGTCTTTAATAATCCCTAATGTTCAGCATCTTTCCACACCTTTCTCTTTTCTTTAGGAAAAACAAAGAAAAAAAGTGTGAGAACAATATACCTCTTGAAATTGTCTTCTTGGAAGGTTGCCCTCTTTTGAATTTTTGGTCGATTTTTGACCCCAGGATTTTTTTGGAGGCCAGGTGTAATTTACAGACCTGCAAGTTTGGTGAATATTTAGTGACCATTAGCACTGGGTTTAAAGCGGCTGTTGTGGGAAACGGCCGCAAGGCGGCAGCATTTCTCCATCCCCAAATCTGGTTACTAGGGCAGCACAGCCTTTCTGGAAGTCGTGTTCCCAGGTTGTAAATTAGAATGGAATGTGCCAGGAAAAACCCCTGAAGTTTATGTCTCATTACTTCCTGTTCGTTGTTTTAATCGGGGTAATGATCAGAATACAGTTTGTCCTCGGTGTACACAGTCTGGTTCATTTGTGCATCATATATATCTATTCATGTACAGATCCTTTTCCCATGTAAAAGATTACAGAGTGTTCCGAAGACCTGCCTTGCTATGTGCTCCGTCTTTTTGATATATGTACTTAATCTGTCTTTCTATAGGTATGGTAAATCTAATCTTAATTTATCCATTGCTACCACCTTTCCTCTTAGATACACATAGTTTGTTTTTTAAAGTCTCTGTGTGTCTTTGTCGGTGGAAATATGTCCATTTTTGTCAGTAGTTAGGTAACACCTATAAGTGATATGATAGGATATCTGTCTTTTGCTTTCCAATTTACCTCATGTTCTGTGATTCTCCCCAGGCTCATCTATGGTGCCTCAAAGTGCAGTGTTTCATTGTTTTACATGGCTGGTATTCCATTGTGTACATGGACCACTTCTTCCTTATCCATTCATCTGTTGATGGACATCTAGGTTGCTTCCATGTCTTGGCTATTGTGAATAAGGCCGCAGTGCAGCTTTTGCAGCCTGTGTCCTCTGGATTCTGGTCTTGTCAGGTGAGAGGCCCAGCGGTGGGCCTGCTGCATCGAATGGGAGCTCCGTTTTTACTTTTAAACGCAGCTCCTTTCTGTTCTCATTATTGGCTGTTACCACTTTACATCTCACCAGCAGCCAGAGGGTACACAGTTCTCTAAAAAACCCCTTCAGCACTTACTGTTTGAAGACTTTTTGATGATGGTCAGTCGACTGGTGTGAGTTGAAACCTTTTTGTAGATTAGATTTGCATGAGTCTAATATATCCTGATGTTGAGCTTTTATCCATTTTCCTTTTAAAGACAGTGAGTAAAACTTACCTTTTCATGTTATCTTCTTGAACGTTTTGCCTGTTTTGAATTTTCTGGCCATTCCCTACCTCAGGACATTTTTTGAGGGCAGGTGTCCTTTACAGCCCTGAGTCCTTGTGAATGTTAAGGGACCGTTAGCTGTGGGCTTAAAGCCGCTCTTGCGGGAAACGGCCACAAGGCGGAAGCGTTTCTCCATTTCCGACTCGGGGGTTTTTGGGCAGCAGAGCCTTCCTAGAAATCGTGTTAGTAGGCTGCAAATTAGAGTGGAATGTGCCAGGGCACATCCCCAAGAGCTTACATCTCCTTACTTTTTGTTTGTTTTTTAAATTTAATTTTTATTAGTTATCAGAGCAAATTTGATAAAAATATTTTGTTTCTCCTAGGTGTACAGAATCTGGTTCATTATATCAATGTATCTGTCTTTTTATCTTTGGATTCTTTCCCGTGTATGTTATTACAGAGTTTTGAGTAGACCTTTCTTGGTATTCCATAGGTATTTTGTGATTATATATTTCATATATATTAGTACATGTCTGTTAACCCCCATATCTTTTTTTTTTGTTTTTTTTTTTGCGGCACGCGGGCCTCTCACCGTTGTGCCCTCTCCCGTTGCGGAGCACAGGCTCCAGACGCGCAGGCTCAGCGGCCATGGCTCACGGGCCCAGCCACTCCGCAGCGTGTGGGATCTTTCTGGACCGGGGCTTGAATCCGTATCCCCTGCATCGGCAAGCAGACTCTCAACCACTGCGCCACCAGGGAAGCCCCAACCCCCAGATCTTAATTTCCATTCCTTACACCTTTCCATTTGGCTAAACGTAATTTTGTTTTCTTAATCCATGCTTTTCCTTCTCTTGGAAATAAGTTCGTGGGTATCAATTTTTCGGTAACACCTATAAGTGATGTCATAGGATATCTGTATTTCAGTTTCTTTCGTACTTCAAGTTGGGTGATGATGTTTAGGTTCTTCTATGGTGGTGCAAATTGGCACAGTTTCATTCTTTAACATGGCCAATAATCCATTGTGTCCATGGACTACTTGTTCGTTGCACATTTTTCTGTTGATGGACATTTTGGTTTCTTCCAAGTCTTGGCTATGGTAAAGTTCCTGCAGTGCAGGATTGCCAGACTTTTCCTTTTTTCATTCTGGTCTGCTCAGGTGATAGGCACATCAAAGGACCTCCCAGATCACATGGTAGCTCAATTTTTAAGTTTACACGCACCACCATTCTCTTCTCACTACTGGCTGTTACCATTTTATCTCCCCCCAGCAGCTAGAGGGTACACAGTTCTCTAAAACCCTTTCAGCATTCATTCTTTGTAGAGTATTCTCCTGATGATCATTCTGACGACTGTGAGGTGAACGTTTCTCTAGATTCGATTTGGAAGGCTTTTTTAATTGCTGATGTTGAGCATTTTTCCATTCCCTTTTTCTTTTTGATGGCAGGGTGTCATTTACAGGCCTGCAATTATTTTGAATGTTAAGTTACCATTTGCGCTGTTGTGTGAAACGGCCAGAAGGCGGCAGCATTTCTCCTTACCAAATCTGGTTACTAGGGCAGCAGAGCCATAATGGAATGTGTGTTGTAGCTTGTAAATTAGAACGGAAAGTGCCAGGAAAAGCCCATTAGGATTACGTCTCATTACTTCTTGTTCATTTTTTAATTTAATTTTTTATAACAGCAAATTTGATTACAATGTTTTGTTTCTTCTAGGTGTGTGCAAGTTGTGGTTCTTTTACACATATACATATGTCTCTTTTCAGATCCTTTTCTCATGTAGGTTATGACACATGTTTGGTAGTCTTCTCTTGGTATGCCATAGGTCTTGGGTAATTCTTTATTTCACAAGTGTTTGTATATCTCTGTTAACCCCAATATCGTAATGTATCGAATCCTCACAACTTTCCATTTGGTGAACCATAAGTTGCTTAAATGAATCTGTGATTGCCTTTCTGTGTGGACATATCTTCATTGGTATCAACTTTTAGGTAACACCTATAAGTGATACGATAGGATATGTCTTTCACTTTCTCACTTACTACAAGTTGCGTGATTACTTCTAGACTCATCTATGGTGCTGCAAGTGGCTTTGTTTCATTTTGGTGTACACATTCGTTTTAATGTATACACAGATATGTGTATTATATCTCTAAACATACAAAATGTTTGCATATAATGACCAAACAATGAAAGATATATGTAACAATGAAACAGATTCTGTACACCTAGAACAAACACAACAGTGTAATCAAATTTGCTCTGATAAAAATAAAAATTAAACTAATAATACCAACAGAAAATAAGGAGACATAAGTTTTGGGGGATTTGTCCTGGCACATTCCACTCTAATTTACAACCTACAAACAGGAGTTCCAGGAAGGCTCTGTTGCCCTAGTAACCAGCATTGGGAATAGAGAATTGTTGCCACCTTGTGGCCATTTCCTGCAACAGCAGCTTTAATCCGAGTGCTAATTGTCACATAATATTCACAATTACTACAGGGTTGTAAATGACAACTGCCCTCAAGTAATGCCCTGGTGTGGGGCTTCCCTGATGGTGCAGTGGTTGAGAGTCTGCCTGCTGATGCAGGGGACACAGGTTCATGCCCCGGTCCGGGAGGATCCTACGTGCCACAGAGCAGCTGGGCCTGTGAGCCATGGCCGCTGAGCCTGCACATCCAGGGCAACAGAAGAGGCCACAGCAGTGGGAGGCCTGCGTACCACACACAAAAATGATTAGGGTTACCATACGTATACAAATACATATATCAAAAAGACCGACCATGTACCAAGGGAGGTCTACTGAATGCTCTGTAATAATTTACATAGGGGCTTCCCTGGTGGTGCCATGGTTAAGAATCTGCCTGACAATGCACGGGACACGGATTTGATCCCTGGTCCGGGTAGATCCCACATACTGCAGAGCAAGTACGATCGTGCACCACAACTATCGAGCCTGCGCTCTAGAGCCCACGAGCCACTACTGAAGCCTGCACGCCAGAACCCGTGCTGTGCAACAAGAGAAGCCACTGTAGTGAGAAGCCCATGCACCACAATGAAGAGGAGCCCCCCGCTCATCGCAACTAGGGAAAGCCCACATACAGCAACGAAGATCCAACTCAGCCAAAAATACATGAACAAATAATTAAATAATAATAATTTACATGGGAAAAGGATCTATACATGAATATATATATATAATGTTAATTGAACCCAATTGTGTAACCTAGAAAAAACAATATTCTAATCATTACCTCAATTTAAAAAATTAAAACCACGAACAACAATTAAGACAATCTTACTGGGTTTTTTCCCGGCAGATTCCTTTCTAATTTACAACCTAGGAACACGACTTCCTGGAAGGCTCTGCTGCCCTAGTAACCAGATTTAGGAATGTAGAAATGCTGCCACCTTGTGGCCGTTTCCCACAGCAGCAGCTTTAAACACAGGGCTAACGGTCACTTAATATTCACAGTAATTGTAGTTAAACACAGGGCTAACGGTCACTTAATATTCACAGTAATTGTAGGGCTGTAAATGACACGTGTCCTCAAAAAATGTCCTGGGGTAGGTAATGGCAAAAAAAGTTAAAAACACAGAAAAATTTTCAGGAAAACAATTTGAAGAGGTAAGTTTTGCTCACTCATTTAAAAAAATAGAAGAACATGGATAAAAGCTCAATATCAGGAATTATTAGTTGGATGCAAATCCAGACTACAGAAAGATTTCGCCACCCAGTATTCAAAATGCCATCAGTAAAAAGTCTACAAACAATGAATGCTGATGGGTTTGTGGAGAAATGCATACCCATTATGCTGTTGGTTGGATGTAAACCAGTAACAGCTAATCATGAGAACAGAATGGAGCTGCGTTTAAAAGCTAAAAATTGAGGTACCATATGATGCGGCCGATCCCCTAATGGGCCTATAACCTAAGACCAGAATCAGAAAGACACAGACAGGCAAACATGCACTGCAGCAATATTTACAATAGCCAAGACATGCAAGCCAACAAAATGTCCATGAACAGATAAATGGACAAAGATGAAGTGGTATATGTACCAAATGGAATATTGGCCCCGGAAAAAAATGAACAATGCCGTTTTCATGACTACAGATGAGCGTAGGAATAATCATACTATGAAGTAAGTCAAAAGGGAATGACAAATATCATACCATTTATAGATGTTATCCTAAGATTGCTACCAGTGAGCATATTTCCACAGAAAAAGACACTCACAGACTTATAAAACGAACCAATGGTTAACCAAAATGAAAGGTGGGAGGATGGATAAAGGATTATGGGGGTAACATACATTTACTAATGTATGTTAAATGTATATAAACATATAACATATAAACTATAAGAATTATATAATCAGCAATACATATAAAATATATAATGACCAAACACCTACCAAATACCAAGGGAGGTCTACTCAACACTCTGTAATAACATACATGGTAACAGGATCCAAAGATGAAAAGATATATATATATGAATAATTGACCAGATTCTGTACAGCCAGACAATCACAACACTCTAATCAAATGACTCCGCTAAGGAATATAAATTAAATTTAAAAAACAAACCTAAGTAAGGAAACAAACTTCCGGGGGTTTCTCCGAGCACATTCCACTCTAATTTACAACGGAGGAACACGACATCCAGGAAGACGCTGTTGCCCTAGTAACAAGAGTTGAGAACGTAATAATGCTGCCGCCTTGTGGCTGTTTACCACAACAGCAGCGTTAAACACAGTGCTAATGGTCACTTAATATTCACAAGGACTGCAGGGCTGTAAATGACACCTGCCCTCAAAAAATATCATGGGGTCAGGGACGTACATTAATATTCAAAGCACGGCAAACTCTCGAGAAGACAATTTCAACAGGTAAATTTCCTCACAGTGTTTTTCTTTTTTTTTTTAAAGGGACATGAAAAAATGTTCAACATCAAGAATTATTAGAGACATGCAATTTTAAACTACAGAAAGGTATCACCTCACAGTAGTCTGAATGGCCATCAGAAAAAAAAATGTCTGCAAACCACAAATGCTGAATGGGTTTCTGAGAATGTGTACCCTCCTGTGCTGTTGCTGGGATGTAAACTGGTAACAGCCACTAATCAGAACAGAATGAAGGTGCCTTTAAAAGGTAACAGTTGAGCGACCATATGATCCTGCCGAACCTCTAATGGGCCTATAACCCGAGAAGACCAGAATTCAGAAAGACCCAGCACCCAAACGTGCACTGCAGTGATATTTAAAATAGCCAGACGTGGATGCAATCAAAATGTCCATCTACAGATGAATGGACAAAGAAGAAGTGGTACATGGACAGAATGGAATATTAGCTATGGAAAAGATGAAACAATGCCTTTTGCAGCACCACAGATGAGCCTAGAGATAATCATACTACATAAAGTAAGTCAGAAAGAGAAAGACAAATATCTGATGATATCATTTACTGGTGTGATCTGAAAATTGATACCCATGAACATATTTCCACAGAGGAAGACCTGTACAGACTTAGAAAAAGGTGAAAGGAATGTAAAAATTAGAAGGTTGGGGTTAACCTACATTTAATAATACATATAAAATATATAATCAGGAAGGACCTACTGGATGCCAAGGCAGGTCTACTCAATGCTCTGTGATGACCAAGATGGGAAAGAATCTAAACCTGATTAGATATATGTATATGTAGGAATGATCCAGATTCTGTACACCTAGAATAAACAAAACATTGTAATCAAATTTACTCCAATAAGAAATAAAAATTAAATTAACAAGAAGTAATGTGACACAAGCTTTTGGGTATTTGTCCTGGCATTTTCCACTCTAATTTACAACCTAGGAACAGGAGTTCCACTGAGGCTCTGTTTGCCCTAGCTATCAAGTTGAGTATGAATAAATTTTGCTGCCTTGCTGCCCTTTCCTGCAACTGCAACTTTAAAACCAATGCTTATGGGTTCTTAATATTCACAAGGTCTGTAGGGCTGTAAATGACACCTGCGATCAGGAAATGTCCAGGGGTAGGTAAGCAAAAAGAAAAATCCAAAAGAAAGAGACTTTCAGGATCCTATTTCACTAGGTAAATTTTACTCACACTGTATAAAAGAACACTTGAAAAGATGCTAATTCATGTTTATTAGCAGCATGGAAATCAAAACTACAATGAGGGATCACTTAGCGTGAGTCAGAATAGCCATCATCAAAAAGTCTACAAACAATAAATGCTTGAGAGTTCGTAGAAAAAAGGGAACCCTCCTATGCTGATGTTGGGATCTAAGGTGGTAACAGCCACTATAGAAAACAGTATGGAGGTGCCTTTACAAGGTAAACTTAGAGCTGCCATACGATCCAGCAGTCCCACTCCCAGGCGTATATCGAGAGAAAAGCAGAATTGGAAAACCCACATGCGCCCATATGTGCACCGCAGCACAATTTACAATGTCTACGACATGGAAGCAACCAAAATATCCATCGGCAGGTGGATGGATAAAGAAGTCGTACATGTTCACAGTGAAATATTACTCAGAAATGAAAAAGAATGAAAGAATGCCATTTGCAGCATAATGGATGGACTAAGTGAAGTCAGAAAGAGAAAGTCAAATATCATATGATACCACTTATAGGTGAAATTTAAAAATTGATACCAATGAACTAATTTACAAGAGAAAAACAGGAACTTTCCTGGTGATCCAATGGTTAAGAATCTGAGCTTCCGCTGCAGGGGGTGTGGTTTCGATCCCTGCCTCGCAGTGCAGCCAAAGAAATAAAAGAGAAACGGACTCACAGACTTAGAAAACAAACTTATGGTTACCCACTGAGAAAGGTGGGGGGAAGGAATAAATCAGGAGGTTGGGAAAAAACATTTACACACTAATACATATAAAATAGGTAATCAACAAAGACCTACTGTATAACAAAGGGAAGTCTACTCAACACTCTCTAATAATCTAAATGGGAAAAGAATCTGAAGATGAATAGACATATGAGTATACACAACTGAACAAGATTCTGTATGCCTACCACAGACACACTATGTTAAATCAGCTTTACTCCAATTAAAAAGAAACATTAAATTTTAAAAAGCCCAAGAATAACAAAACACAAGATTTTGGGTGTTTGTTCCGGCACAGTCCACACTCATTTACAATCCAGGTGCCCATCTTCCACAGTGGCTCTGGTTACCAAAGTAATCAGAGAGGGGCATGAAGGAAATCCAACTGCTTGTGCCCATTTCCACAATAGCAACTATAAAACATGTGCTTATGGGCACTTAATATTCACAAGGACTGCCAGGGTGTAAATGACACCTGATCTTAACAAATGTCCTGTGGTAGTTATAGAAAAAAAATTCAAAATAGACTTTCAAAAAGCCAATGTCAACTGTAACTTTTTCTCACAGTGTTTAAGAAAACACATGCAAAGATGCTCAACATCTCGAAATATAAGACACATGCAATCAAAACTACAGCAAGGTATCACCTAGCACAGTGAGAATGGCCATCATCAAAAAGTCTATGAACCATAAATGCTGGAGAGGACATGGAGAAAAGGGAACCCTCCTATGCTGTTGGTGGGATGTAAGCTGGTAACGGTCACTATAAAGCACAGTAAGATGCCTTTAAAAAGTAAAAATACACTTACCATATCATCCAGGAGTCCTGCTTCTGGGAGTACATCTACAGAAAACCAGAATTCAAAAAGACAAATGTACGCAAACCCAAACATGCACTGCAGCACTATTTACAATATCCAAGACATGGAAGCAACCAAAATGTCTATCAACGAATGTACAAAGAAAAAGTGGTACATGTACACAATCGATTATTACTCAGAAATGAAAAAGCATGATCATCTCTAGGTCCATCCCTGTTGCTGCAAATGGCATTATTTCATTCTAAGTGAAGTAAGTCAGATAGAAAAAGACAAAATCCTATGATATCACTTATAGGAGTCTAAAAAATGATAGAAATGAACTAATTTATAAAACAGAAACCGGTAGACTTCAGATACCCTTTAGGGAGAAAAGTTTTTAGAAATGTCACCCTGAAAAAAGCAATAAATAACATTGTAAAGGTATTACTTCTCCTCAAATTAACCTATACCAGGTATTAGCAAACTAAACCTGCAGATCACATCCAGCCTATCACCTTCTTTTGTAAATTAAACTTAATCAATGATCCACAAAAAAACCCACAATGAGACATCACGTCATCCCTCTGAACATGGCTGTTATTCCAAAGTCTACAAATATGAAATGTTGTTCCTGACATGGAGAGAAGGGAATCCTAGTACACTGTTGGTGAGATTGTAAATTGGTACAAGCACTATGGAAACAATATGGAGGTCCTGAAAAAAGCTAAAAGTAGAATTATCATATTAGCCAACAATTCCACTGCTTGGTATATGTCCAAAGAAAATGAAGACACCAATTTGACAAGATACATGCATCCCAATGTTCATAGCAGCATTATTTACAATTGCCAACATATGGAAGCAAACTAAATGTCCATCAACAGATGAGTGGGTAAAGAAGATGTGGTATGTATACACAATAGACTATTACTCAGCCATTAAAAAGGATCAAATTCTGCCACTTGCAACAAAGTGGATAGGCCTACAATATTTATACCTACTTAAATAACTTAGAGAAAGAGGAATACCCTATGTTCTCACTTCTCTGTGGAATCTAAAAAATGCAAGAAAGGAATGTATAGAACAAAATAGAAATAGACTCACAGAGAACAAATTAGTGGTTACTGGTGGGGCGAGTGAAGTGGGGAGGGAAAGACAGTAGTTTGTTTCTCTAAATCTAATACTCCTATATATGAAATAAACAAGGATATATAGTACAACACAGGGAAATATAGCCACTATTTTGTAATAACTTTAAGTGGAGCATGCTCTATGAAAATATTAAATCCATATGTTGTAGCACTGAGACTCATGTAATATCATAAATCAACTATACTTCAATTTAAATAATCCCTAGGGTGACTGAATGGATTAAAGAAAGTTCAGTTACATACTGTGTACAAGAGATTCATGTTAACTTTAAATCCATATATAGCATAAAATTGAATGATTGGAAAAAAGATACTCCATGAAAATGATACTTGCCTGACTAGTCTATTATCAGGCAGAAAAAAACCTGAAGTCAAACCTCTCAAAGGAAAGAAGGTTATCATTAATCAAGAAATTATCACAATTATAAATATGTATGTATCCAACATTGGAGCCTCTCAACATATAACAATTGATATCAAATGAACCCAACAGACATATACAGTACATTCCACTCGACAGCAGTAAAATTTCCATTTTTCTTAAGTACACAAAGAAGATTTCCTAGCGTAGATTATATGTTAAGCCACAAAACAAGTCTTCAAAATCCAAGAATACTGAAATCATATCAAGTATCATTTCCAACCACAATGGTATGAAACTGAAATTCAATATTAAAAAGAAAAATTGAAAATTCAAGAACACTTAGAAATTCAACAATAAGCTCCTGAATAGCCAATGCATACAGGAATAAATCAAAAGGGAAATTTTTAAAAAATCTTAAACAAAATTGAAAACACAAAGTACCTAAATTTATGGAATACAGGAAAAACAATGCAATTCAAAGAGTTTTGTTTACAGTGATAAATGCATATATTAAAAAAAATTCTTGAGAAGGGATCAAGATGATAGAGTAGGAAGATACTGAGCTGCCCTCCTGCCATGGACACACCCAAATTACAACAATGTACAGGGAAATTATCTCTGAGAATGACCTGAAGACTAGCAGGGAAAATTTCCACAACTAAAGATATAAGGAAGGAGAAACCACAAGGCAGGTAGGAGCACTAGAAACACAGTCTAATTGGAACCCACACCTCAAGCAAAGTGACCCACAGCTGGAAGATATCACAATTGCATAGGTTCTCCACACGAAGGGAAGGGTCTGAACCCTGCATCAGGCTGCTCAGCCCAGGGTTCCTGCACTGGGAAGAAAAGAACACAGCAGGTGTGGCTTTGAAAACCTGCAGGGCTTACTTTCAGGAAAGCTGGAGGCTAAAGAAAACTGAGACTTTGCTCTCATAGGGCACACACAAATCTCACACGTTCTCAGTCCCTATGCAGAGCCAACAGTGTGAAAGACACCTGGGTCAGACCCACTTGCTAATCTCAGAGAGCTTCTTGGAGAGGCAGGAGGCAGCTGAGATTCCCGCTAGGAACTGAGACATTGGCAAGCAACATTTTAGCGTCTTCCCTGGAACTGATTAGAATCAGGGGCCTGCCCCATCAACCAACATGCCCATAGCACTCCTGCACCACAAGGCCTCACAACCAGACACACTGGGGGCCTACCCTGTCCACCTGTGCACCTGGAGCACCACACAGCCACCCATAACAGAGGGCTTCCTTGGCTACCAGCACACCCACAGCAATCACATACTGCAGGGGCTCACAGCCGTTTAGGCCAGGGTCCAACACCGCCTACCAGCTTGTCCACAGTAGTTGGTCCTGCTGTAAGAGAAAGGTGTGTGCAGCCCACACAGGGGACACCCCTGGAGCATGTATGTGGCTCTGCTGGCCAGAGGACAATATGCTACTGGGCCCTATGAGTCATCTCCTATATACGGCCACTTCTCTGAGACCCGGGAATGTAACAACCTGAACCTAATGCATAGAAATGCACAGAGAATTAGGAAACATGAGGAAATAGAGGCATATGTTACAAATGAAGTAACAAGACACGACATCAGAAAAAGAACTGAATAAAACAGGGATAAGCATTCTACCCGATAAAAAAAGTGTTCACAGTAATGATTATAAAGATGCTCACCCAAGTCAGGAGAAGAATAGATGGACATAGTGAGAATTTCAACAAAGAGTAATAACATGTCATAAAGAACCAAAGAACCAAACAGCTGAAAAATACAATAAATGAGATTAAAACACACACACACACACACACATACACACATATGAGGGAAGCAAAGTTATATGATACAGAAGAACAGATCAGTGAAATGAAAAACGGAGTAGTGAAAATCACCCAAGCTTAATAGCATGAATAGAAAAAAGAATAGAAAAAAGAAGTAAGACTATAGGTAAAGGGACCTCTGAGACAACATCAAGAATATTCACATGAGCATTACAGGGGTCCCAGAAAGAGGAGAAGAGAGAAAGGGGCAGGGAGTTTATTAGAGGATATAGTAACTGATAACTTTCCTAACCTAGGGAAGGAAACATACATCCAGGTCCAGGAAACACAGAGTCCCAAACAAGATGAAGACAAACAGGTCCAAACCAAGACATATTATAAAGTGCCAAAAATTTAAGGTAAAGAGAGACCATAGAAGCAGTGAAATAAAAGCATCTAGTTATGTTCAAGGTATTCCCATAAGACAGCTGACTTTTCAGCAGAATTTGCAGACTAGGAAGGAATGACAGGATATATTCAATGGGCTAAAAGGAAAAAGCCTACAATAAGAATACTGGCAAGATTATGATTCAGAATTGAAGGAGAGGGCTTCCCTGGTGGCACAGTGGTTGAGAATCCGCCTGCCACTGCAGGGGACACGGGTTCGAGCCCTGGTCCAGGAAGATCCCACATGCCACAGAGCAACTATGCCTGTGTGCCACAACTACTGAGCCTGTGGTCTAGAGCCCGTGAGCCAGAACTACTGAGCCCACGAGCCACAACTATTGAAGCCCGCGTACCTAGAGCCCGTGCTCTGTAACAAGAGAAGCCACCGCAATGAAGCCCACACACCACAACAAAAAGTAGCCCCTGCTGGCCAAAACTAGAGAAAAGCCCGTGCGCAGCAACGAACACCCAACGCAGCCAAAAATAAATAAATAAGGAAAAAAAAATTGAAGGAGAGATCAAGAGTTTCCCAGACTAGCAAAAGCTAAAAGAGTTCATCACTAATAAAACAGCCTTATAAGCAATGTTGAAGGAATTTACTTAGGCTTAAAAGAAGTCTCACTAATTATTGATAGTAACAAGAAAACAAACAAAAGTAAAAATCTCACTGCAAAAAGTATACATAGAGTAAGGGTAGTAGATCAAACACTTATTAATCTTCTGTAAAGAATAAAAGACTGTAGTAATATGTTTTTTTTTAAAAAGATAGGGCCCAAATAAATCAGAAACGATAGAGATGAAGTTACAGCAGACACCAGAGAAATACAAAGTATCCTAAGAGATTACAACAAACAATTATACACCAACAAATGGGGCAACCTAGAAGAAATGGATAAATTCCTAAAAACATAAATCTTCCATGATTGAGTTAGCAATAAATATAAAATCTAAACAGATCAATTACTAGAAATGAAATCAATCAATAATCAAAAAACTCCCAATAAATAAATGTCCAGGACCAGGTAGCTTTACTAATAAATTCTACCAAACATTTAAAGGACAGCTAACATCTATCCTTCTCAAACTATTTCAAACAATTGATGAAGGAATGCTTCCAAACTTATTTTCTGAGGCTAGCATCACCCATATATGAAAAACAGAAAAACACACTATCAAAAAAGGTAAATTACAGACCAATATCCCTGATGAACATAGATGCAAAAACCCTCAACAAAATATTAGTAAACTGAATTCGACAATACACTAAAAGAACCATACTCCATGATCAAATGGATCATCTGAGTAATGCAGAATGATTCCGTCTATGCAGATCAATTAAGTGACAATCCAGATTAGCAGAACAAAGGATAAAATCATATGATCAACTTCATACCTCCAGTAGAGGATTTGGCAAAATTCAGCAAAATTCAGTATTTGAATTATGATAACTCTCAACAAGGTGGGTATAGAGGCAACATACCTTTTTATAATAAAGGACAGGGACTTCCCTGGCAGTCCAGTGGTTGGGAATTCACGATTCCACTGCAGCAGGTGTGGGTTCAATCCCTGGTCAGGGAATTAGGGTCCCCCATGCTGTGCAGTGCAGCCTGAATGAATGAATGAATGAATAAATAAATAAATATAAAGGGGATATAGGACAAAAGCAGACCTAATATCATACGTAATGGTGAAAAGCTGAAAGCATCTCCTCTAAGAAGAGGAATAAGACAAGGATGCCTACTCTCACCACTTTTATTCAACACAGGATGAATAGTTCCAGCCACAGCCAAAAGACAAAAATTAAAATAAAAAATAGGTCTAACTTGTAAAGGAAGTAGAACTGTCACTGTTTGCAGATGACATGGTAATATTTAGAGAAAACCCTAAAGATCTCACCATCAAACTATCAGCATAAATAAACTCAGTAAATTTGAAGTATACACAATTTTTTTCTTCTTATTAAGTTTTTTGGAGTATAGTTGCTTTACAATGTTGTGTTACTTTCTACTATACAGCAAAGTGAAGCACCTATACATATACATATATCCCCTCTTTTCTGGGTTTCCTTCCCATTTAGGTCACCACAGAGCACTGAGTAGATTTCCCTGTGCTATACAGTAGGTTCTCATTGGTTATCTATTTTATACATAGTATCAATAGTGTATATCTGTCAATCCCAATCTTCCAATTTCTCCCATCCCCGTTTTCCCCCCTTTGTGTCCATACATTTGTTCTCTACATCTGTGTCTCTATTTGTTTTGCAAATTAGATCATCTATACCATTTTTCTAGATTCCATATATATGCGTTAATATATATTTGTTTTTCTCTTTCTGACTTCCTTCACTCTGTATGACACTCTAGGTCCATCCACATCTCTACAAATAACCCAATTTCGTTCCTTTCTGTAGTTGAGTAATATTCTGTTGTATATATATACCACATCTTCTTTATCCATTACTCCGTTGATGAACATTTAGGTTGCTTCCATGTCCTGGCTACTGTAAATAGTGTCACAGTGAATATTTACCTCATTATAGTTTTGATTTGCATTTCCCTAATAATTAATGGTGTTGAGCATCTTTTCATGTGCCTGTTGGCCATCTGTATGTCTTTTTTGGAGAAACGCCTATTTAGGTCTTCCACCCAGTTTTTGATTGGGTTGTTTGTCTTTTTTGATATTGAGCTACATGAGCTGTTTGTATATTTTGGAGATTAATCCTCTGTCAGTTGCTTCATTTGCAAATATTTTCTCCCATTGTGAGTGTTGTGTTTTCGTCTTGTTTATGGTTTCCTTTGCTGTGTAAAAAAGCTTTTAAGTTTAATTAGGTCCCATTTGTTAATTTTTGTTTTTATTTTCATTGAAGTATACACAATCAATATACAGTTTTTCTCTGCTCTAATAACAAACTATCAGAGAAATTAAGAAAAAAATTTACAATTGTACCAAAAATAATAAAATACCTGGGAATAAATTTACCACGGAGGTGAAAGATTTTTATATTAAAAATTATAAGACATTGATGAAGGAAATTGAAGATGACACAAATAAGTGAAAAGATATCCCATGCTCTTGGATCAGAAGAATTAATCTTTTTAAAATAGGCTTATTACTCAAAGCAACCTGCAGATTTAAAGCAGTCCCTATCAAAATACCCATGACATTGTTCACAAACAGAACAAATAATCCCCAAATAAATATAGAACCACAAAATACCCACACTGCCAAAGCAATCCTGAGAAAAAAAGACCAAAGCTGGAGATAGCATGCTCCCTGAGTACAAAGCTACAATAATCACAAAAAAAGACACATAGATCAAGGGAATAGAACAGAGAGCTCAGAAAGGAACCCACACACTCATGGTGAAAATATCTACCACCAAGGATGCAAGAATATACAATGGAGAAAAGACAGTCTCTTCAATAAGTGATGTGAAAACTGGAGGGCTACATGTACAACAATGATTTTAGAACATTTCCTCAAACAGACACAAAATTCAAAATGGATTAAGGATGTAAAGGTAACACACCAAGCCATAAAACTTGTAGGAGAAAACATAGGCAGAACACTCTTTGACATAAATTGTAGCAATATTGTTTTGGGATCTGGCCTCTAAGGCAAAAGAAATAAAAGCAAAAATAAACAAATGGAAGCTAAATAAAACTTAAGAGCTTTTGCACAGCCATGAAAACCATCAACAAAATCAAAATTCAAAGTGCAAAGTATAAGAAAATATTTGCAAATGGTCTGACTGACAAAAGGTTAATATCCAAAATATATAAATGGTTCATACAACTCAATAACACATACATAAAAAATGAACAAACACAATCAATAATGGTCAGAAGACATGAACAGACATCTTTCCAAAGAAGATACAGATGGCTAAAAGGCAGATGAAAAAGTGCCCCACATCACTAATTATTAGAGAATTTCAATTCAAAACAACCATGAGATATCAAAAAGAGATATCAAAATAGCTCTCATCAAAATGTCTACAAATACCAAATTTTTGAGAGGCTGTGGAGAAAAGTGAACCCTTGTATACTGTGGGTAGGATTGTAAATTGTTGCAGGCAATATGGAAAATAGGATGGAGCTTTCTCAAAAAACTAAAAATACAACTACCATATGATTCCTCAATAACACTCCTGGGTACCTATCTAGGAAAAAAATGAAAACACTAACTCAAAAAATATGTTAAGCCCCAATGTGCATAGCAGCACTATTCACAATGGCCAAGATATGAAAGCAACCGAAATGCCCATGAACAGACAAATGGATAAATAAGATATGGTATATATGTACAGTGGAATATTACACAGCCATAAAAAGAATGAAATTCTGCCATTTGCAGCATCGTGGATGGACCTCAAGAATATTATGCTTAATGAAGTAAGTCAGAGAGAGACAAATACTCTGTGATATTATTTATATGTGGAATCTAACAATAATACAAATGAATGTATATGCAAAACAGAAACAGACTCACAGACCTATAAACAAACTAGTGGTTACCAGTGGGGACAGGTAAGTGGGAAGGGGCAAATTAGGCATATAGGATTAAGAGGTACAAACTACTATGTATAAAATAGATAAGCAACAAAGATATATTGTATAGGACAGGGAATTATTGCCATTCTCTTGTAAAAACATTTAATCAAGTGTAATTTGTAAAAACTCCCAGATCACCTGAAACTGTTATAATATTGTAAATAAACTATACTTTTAAAAAATAAACAAAACAAAAAAACAATTGGGTAGAGGAACTGAATATACATTTTGCCAAAAAAAAGAAAAAAAAAGATGGCTATAAGGCACATGGAAACATGCTCAACATCACTAATCATCAGGAGGGAAATGCAAATCAAAACCACAAAAAGAGATCACCTTAAACGTGTTAGAATGGCTATCATCAAAATGACAACAATTAATTAGTGTTGCTGAGGATGTGGAGAAAAGAGCACTCACCTGCACTGTTGCCAAGAATGTATATCAGTGCAGCCACTATTGAAAACATTACGAAGGGTTCTGAAAACAAAAACATAAAACTACATATGAGTTACCAATTCCACTTTTGGCTATTTATCCAAAGAAAATAAAACAAAGCAAAAAACTAATTTAAAGAGATACATGCACCCGTGTTTATTGCAACATAACTTACAATAGCCGATATATGATAGAAACCTAAATGTTCAGTGATAGACAAATGGATAAAAAAGTGTTTTTTATATATATATATACACACACATACATGTATACACATACATATGAATATACACATATATACATGTATCTATACATATGTAGATATATATTCAGATACATACACGTATATATGTGTATACAAATGTACATATACAGTTATATATTATATGTTAGCCATAAAAAGATAAAATCTTGCCATTTTTGACAACATGGATGGACCTAGAGAGTATTATGCTCAGTGAAGTCAGTCACACAGAGAAAGACAAATACCACATGATCTCACTCATATGTGTAATCTAAAAACAAAACAAACACAACAAAACCAGTTTTACAGACACAGTGAACAAACTGGTGGTTGCAAAAGGGGAGGTGAGTGGGTCTTGGACAAGGCAGGTGAAGGGGTGTAAGAAGTACAAAATTTCAGTTATATGATAAAAATTGACAAGAATTTAATATACAGAATAAAGAATATGGTTCATGATATTGCAGTAACTGTGGATGGGGACAGATGGTTACTAGCCTCATCAGGTGATCGTTTTGTAATATACTTAAATCCTAAATCATTGTTCTACATATGAAACTAATGTAATATTATGTCAATTATTCTTCAATTAAAAAAAAGAAAGAAAGAAAGAAAAAGAGAGCATGCCCTGACAGAATTTCCCCTGAGCCATTTCTTGGGAGTGTGTTTGTAATGAACAGCCTTGAAGAATGAGCTAATGTCTCTCCCTCAGACACACAGGAACCTGCTAACCTCTCATTTTAAAAGCAGTGGAGTCCTCAAACTCAGGATTCCTCAGTGTAACACAACCGAGTGCATGCATAGCACTCAACTGGATCCCTCTCTGTCATCCCAGGGGGAACTGGGGTATAGGGAAGGAGAACCAATACAATATTATGCTCATGCTTGCTGTGCCATAGGTAATAAAACCTTTTGTCTCTGAAAAAAACCTCAAAGAACCTAACTTTACAATGAAAGGAACTAGGAAAAGAACAAACTAAGCCCAGTATTTGCAGAATGAAATAAATAATAAGGATTAGAGCAGTTATAAAAGTAATAAAAGGGCCTACTGTCTAGCACAGGGAACTCTACTCAATACTCTGTAGTGATCTATATGGGAAAAAATCTAAAAAAGAGTGGACATACATATAACTGATTCACTTTACAGAACACACATTGTACATCAACTATACTCCAAAAAAAATTAAAAATAAATAGAGACTACAAAAACAATACAAGGATAAATAATATTGGAGTTTCTTTTTGAAAAGATAAACAAAATTGACAAACTGTTAGCAAGAATAAGAAAAAGAGAGACTGAATGAATGATGAATAAACAAATAAACACACACACACATGCATATAAAGGCATTGGAAATCAGTAAGAGGCGAGGATTTCATTTGGCACAGTGTTGAGCACAGGAGTAAAGAAGCAGAGCCATCACCTCACAAAAGACACTGAAATCCCATGGCACCGTTGGGTCAGCTGCAGGGACAGGGGTTTTGGATGGAGGGTATTTCTCTCAAAATCTCCCAGGGCACTCACCCTTCTCTATGCCACCCCACTACTCCATTCACTTTTCCTTTCTCAATTTCTGGAACCCCTGGGGCAGCACTTCTTAAGCTGGAGGCCCCAGGGACCACCTCCGCAGTCCAGATTTTTCATGGATCTTTACAAGGTTTTGACTGGAAGCCAGGTGGCAAGGTCCCTGTGTGTGTGGCTGGACTGGGAGTAGAGGGGGTAACTGGAGCCTTAAGGCACAATGAATGATCAGAAAGAAAAATGAAGGAAACAATCTTATTTACCAACACATCAAAAGAAATAAATACCTAGGAACAAACCTACCTGAGGAGACAAAGGAACCATACTAGGAACACCATAAGATGCTGATTAAAGAAATTAAAAATGACACAAACAGATGGAATGATACACTATGTTCTTGGACTGGAAGAATCAATATTGTTAAAATGATAATATAACGCAAGACAATCCACAGATTAAATGCAATCCCTATCAAATGACCAATGGCATATTTCACACAACTAGAATAAAAAAATTTAAGTTTGTATGAAAACACAAAGACCCCTAGTAGCCACACTAACCTTAAGAAAGAAAAACGGAGCTGGAGGTATCAGACTTCCTGACTTCAGGCCATACTACAAAGTTACAGTCCTGAAAACAACAGGGTACTGGCACAAAACAGAAATATAGATCAATGGAGCAGGAAAGAAAGCCCAGAAGTAAACCCAATCACCTATGGTCAATTAATCTATGACAACAGACGCAAGAATATACAATGGAGAAAAGACAGCCTCTTCAGTAAGTGGTGGTGGGAAAACTGTACAGCTACATGTAAAAGAATGAAATTAGAACATTCTTTAACATCATACACAAAAATAATTTTAAAATGAATTAAAGACCTAAATGTAAGAGTGGATACTATAAAACTCCTAGAGAAAAACATAGGCAGAAGACACTTTCACATAATTGCAGCAAAATCTTTTTGGATCCACCTCCTAGAGTAATGATGATACAAACAAAAATAAACCAATGGGACATCCATCCAAAATAAACAAATGGATTAAACTCTAAAATATACAAACAGCTCATGCAGCTCAATATAAAAAAACACAATGAAAAAAATGCAGAAGATCTAAATAGACATTTTCCCCAAGAAGACATACAGATGGCCAACAGGCACATGAAAAGATGCTCAAATTACTAATTATTAGAGAAGTGTAAATCAAAACTACAATGAAGGGAGAAAACACAAGAAACGTTTAACAAGGACCTAGAAGAACTAAAGAGCAAACAAACAATGATGAACAACACAATAAGTGAAATTAAAAATTCTCTAGAAGGAACCAATAACAATAACTGAGGCAGAAGAATGGATAAGTGACCTGGAAGGTAAAGTAGTGGAAACAACTACCACGGAGCAGAATAAAGAAAAAAGAATGAAGGACATTCTCAGAAACCTCTGGGACAACATTAAACGCACCAACATTCGAATTATAGGGGTCCCAGAAGAAGAGAAAAAGAAAGGGAATGAGAAAATATTTGAAGAGATTATAGTTGAAAACTTCCCTAATGTGGGAAAGGAAATAGTCAATCAAGTCCAGGAAGCTCAGAGTCCCATACAGGATAAATCTAAGGAGAAACACACCAAAACGCAAATTAAACTATCAAACATTAACTAAAAAGAAAAATTATTAAAAGCAGCAAGGGAAAAACAACAAATAACATACAAGGGAATCCCCATAAGGTTAACAGCTGATCTGTCAGCAGCAACTCTGCAAGCCAGAATGGAGGGGCAGGACATATTTAAAGTGATGAAAGGGAAAAACCTACAACCAAGATTACTGTACCCAGCAAGGATCTCTTTCAGATTTGACGGAGAAATTAAAACCTTTACACACAAGCAAAAGCTAAGAGAATTCAGCATCACCAAACCAGCTTTACAACAAATACTAAAGGAACTTCTCTAGGCAAGAAACACAAGAGAAGGAAAAGAGCTACAAAAACAAACCCAAAACAATTAAGAAAATGGTAGGAACATACATATTGATAATTACCGTAAATGTAAATGGGTTAAAGCTCCAACCAAAAGACAGAGACTGGCTGAATGGCTACAAAAACAAGACCAGTATATATGCTGTCTACAAGAGTCCCACTTCAGACCTAGGGACACATACAGACTGAAAGAGAGGGCATGGAAAAAGATATTCCATGCAAATGGAAATCAAAAGAAAGCTGGAGTAGTAATCCTCATATAAGACAGAATAGACTTTAAAATAAAGACTATTACAAGAGACAAAGAAGAACACTACATAAGGATCAAGGGACCAATCCTAGAAGATGTAACAACTGTAAACATTTATTCACCCAACATAGGAGCCCCTCAATACATAAGGCAAATGCTAACAGCCATAAAAGGGGAAATCGACAGTAACACAATAATAGTAGGGGACTTTAACACCCCACTTTCACCAATGGACAGATCAACCAAAATGAAAATAAATTTAAAAACACAAGCTTTAAATGATACATTAAACAAGACGGACTTAATTGATATTTATAGGACATTCCATCCAAAAACAACACAATACACTTTCATCTCAAGTGCTCATGGAACATTGTCCAGGATAGATCATATCTTGGGTCACATATCAAGCCTTGGTAAATTTAAGAAAATTGAAATTGTATCAAGTATCTTTTCTGACCACAATGCTATGAGACTAGATATCAATTGCAGGAAAAAATATGTAAAAAATACATACACATGGAGGCTAAACTATTCAAGAGATCACTGAAGAAATCAAAGAGGAAATCAAAAAATACCTAGAAGCAAAATAAAATGAAAACACGACAGCCCAAACCTATGGGATGCAGCAAAAGCAGTTCTAAGAGGGAAGTTTATAGCAATACAATCCTACCTCAAGAAACAAGTTAGGGCTTCCCTGGTGGTGCAGTGGTTGAGAGTCCGCCTGCCAATGCAGGGGACACGGGTTCATGCCCCGGTCCGGGAGGATCCCACGTGCCGCTGAGCGGCTAGGCCTGTGAGCCATGGCCGCTGAGCCTGTGCGTGTGGAGCCTATGCTCCACAATGGGAGAGGCCCGCATACCACAAAAAAAAAAGAGAGAGAGAGAAACAAGCAAATAAACAACCTAAACTTACACCTAAAGCAATTAGAGAAAGAAGAAGAACAATAACAAAAACACCCAAAGTTAGCAGAAAGAAAGAAACCATAAAGATCAGATCAGAAATAAATAAAAAAGAGGGAAATGATAGCAAAGAGCAATAAAATTAAAAGCTGGTTCTTTGAGAAGATAAACAAAATTGATAAACCATTAGCCAGACTCATCAAGAAAAAAAGGGAGAAGACTCAAATCAATAGAATTAGAAATGAAAAGAAGTAACAACTGACAATGCAGAAATACAAAGGATCATGAGAGATTACTACAAGCAACTATACGCCAATATAATGGACGACCTGGAAGAAATGGAAAAATTCTTAGAAAAGCACAACGCTCTGAGACTGAACCAGGAAGAAATAGAAAATATAAACAGACCAATCACAAACACTGAAATTGAAACTGTGACTTAAAATCTTCTAACAAACAAAGGCCCAGGAACAGATGGCTTCACAGGCAAATTCTATGAAACATTTAGAGAAGAGGTAACACCTATCCTTCTCAAACTCTTCCAAAATATTGCAGAGGAGGAACACTCCCAAACTCATTCTATGAGGCCACCATCATCCTGATACCAAAACCAGACAAAGAAGTCACAAAAAAAGAAAACTACAAACCAGTATCACTGATAAACATAGATGCAAAATTCCTCAACAAAATACTAGCAAACAGAATCCAACAGCATATTAAAAGGATCATACACCATGACCAAGTGAGGTTTATCCCAGGAATGCAAGGATTCTTCAATATATGCAAATTAATCAATGTGATACACCATACAAACAAAGTAAAGGATAAAAACCATATTATAATCTCAATAGATGCAGAAAAACATTTTGACAAAATTCAACACCCCATTTATGATAAATACTCTCTAGAAAGTAGGCATAGAGGGAACTTACCTCAACATAATAAAGGCCATATACGACAAACCCACAGCCAACATCATTCTCAATGGTGAAACACTGAATCCATTTCCTCTAACATCAGCAACAAGACAAGGTTGTCCACTCTCACCACTATTATTCAACATAGTTTTGGAAGCTTTAGCCACAGCAGTCAGAGACAAAAAAGAAAGAAAAGGAATCCAAATCAGAAAAGAAGAAGTAAAATTGTCACTATCTGCAGATGACATGACACTATACATAGAGAAATCCTAAAGATGCCACCAGAAAATTACTAGAGCTAATCAATGAATTTGGTAAAGTACCAGGATACTAAATTAATGCACAGAAATCTCTTACATTCCTTTACACTAATGATGAAAAATCTGAAATAGAAGTTAAGGAAACACTCCCATTTACCACTGCAACAAAAAGAATAAAATACCTAGGAATAAACCTACCTAAGGAGACAAAAGACCTGTAGTCAGAAAACTATAAGACACTGATGAAAGAAATTAAAGATGATACAAACATATGGAGAGATATACCATGTTGTTGGATTAGAAGAATCAACATTGTGAAAATGACTGTACTACCCAAAGCAATCTACAGATTCAGTGCAATCCCTATCAAACTACCAATGGCATTTTCCACAGAACTAGAACAAAAAATTTCACAATTTGTGTGGAAACACAAAAGACCCCAAATAGCGAAAGCAATCTTGAGGAAGAAAAATGGAGCTGGAGGAATCAGGCTCCGTGTCTTCAGACTATACTACAAAGCTTTTGTAATCAATACAGTATGGTACTGGCACAAAAACAGAAATATAGATCAATGGAACAGGATAGGAAGCCCAGAGATAAACCCACGCACATATGGTCACCTTATGTTTGATAAAGGAGGCAAGAATATACAAAGGAGAAAAGACAGCCTCTTCAATAAGTGGTGCTGGGGAAAATGGACAGCTACATGTAAAAGAATGAAATTAGAACACTCCCTAACACCACTCACAAAAATAAACACAAAATGGATTAAAGACCTAAACGTAAGGCCAGACACTATCAAACTCTTAGAGGAAAACATAGGCAGAACACTCTATGACATAAATCACAAGATCCTTTTTCACCCACCTCCAAGAGAAATGGAAATAAAACAAAAAATAAACAAATGGGACCTAAGGAAACTTAAAAGCTTTTGCACAGCAAAGGAAACCATAAACAAGATGAAAAGACAACCCTCAGAATGGGAGAAAGTATTTTCAAATGAAGGAACTGACAAATGATTAATTTCCAAAATATACAGGCAGCTCATGCAGCTCCACATCACAAAGACAAACAACCCAATCCAAAAATGGGCAGAAGACCTAAATATACATTTCCCTAAAGAAGATACACAGATTGCCAACCAACACATGAAAGGATGCTCAACATCATTAATCATTAGAGAAATGCAAATCAAAACTATAATGAGGTATCATCTCACACTGGTCAGAATGGCCATCATCAAAAAATCTACAAACAATAAATGATAGAAAGGGTGTGCACTGTTGGTGGGAATGTAAATTGATATAGCCACTATGGAGAACAGTATGGAGGTTCCTTAAAAACTAAAAATAGAACCACTATATGACCCAGCAACACCACTACTGGGCATATACACTGAGAAAACCATAATTCAAAAAGAGTCATGTACCACAATGTTCATTGCAACACTATTTACCATAGCCAGGACATGGAAGCAACCTAAGTGTCCACTGACAGATGAATGGATAAAGAAGATGTTGCACATATATACAATGGGCTATTACTCAGCCATACAAAGAAACGAAACTGAGTTGTTTGTAGTGAGGTGGATGGACCTAGAGTCTGTCCTACAGAGTGAAGTAAGTTAGAAAGAGAAAAACAAATACCGTATGCTAACACATATATATGGAATCTAAAAATAATAATAATAATTCTGATGAACCTAGGGGCAGGACGGGAATAAAGACGCAGATGGAGAGAATGGGCTTGAGCACACAGGAAGGGGGAAGGCTAAGCTGAGATGAAGTGAGAGGGTAGCATTGACATATATACACTACCAAATGTTAAATAGGTAGCTAGTGGGAAGCAGCTTCATAGCACAGGGAGATCACCTTGGTGGTTTGTGACCACCTAGATGGGTGGGATATGGAGGGTGGGAGGGAGATGCAAGAGGGAGGGGATATGGGGATATGTGTATAAGTATAGCTGATTCACCCTGTTATACAGCAGAAACTAAGACAACATTGTAAAGCAATTATAGTCCAATAAAGATGTTAAAAATATATTAATTAATAAAAAAACACATGCACCCCAATGTTCACTGCAGCACTATTTACAATTGCCAAGGCATGGAAGCAACCTGAATGTCCATTGACAGATGAATGGACAGAGAAGATGTGGTATATATATACAATGGAACACTACTCAGACATAAAAAAGATGAAATAATGCCATTTGCAGCAACATGAATGGACCTAGAAATAATCATACTAAGTGAAGTAAGTCAGACAGAGAAAGACAAATACCGTATGATACCACTGGTATGTGGAACCTAAAAAAAAATGATACACATGAACTTATTTACAAAACAGAAGTCAACTCACAGATACAGAAAACAAACTTATGGTTACCAAAGGTGAAAGATGTGGGGGAGGAATATAGTATATTAACTATACTTCAATAAAAAATATAAAAAATAAATTGCATTAAAAAAGTTATATGAGTGCAAGGATAGTTTGGAAAAGGAGTAATTTTTCACCGCAGAAGATTTGCTTTAACATTATACTTTAACTGGTGAACTCTGTTGTAATGCACGGTATGTTTCAGAATGTTATTGATAATTTGTTGATTAAATCTAAGTTTTTTTTTTAAAGTATAATACACTCCATAACTGACTGTTTCACCAGGCTGTATTCAGTGATCAAGAATTCACTCATCTTTCATCAAAGTTTTATACCATTTGAACAGCATCCCCCGTATCCCCCACTGCAACTTCCTGACAATCAAGATCTGACCTATAATTACAGCAAATGGACTTAACAGGCATTTACAGGACATTTCATTCAACAACTTGTTCTCATGGAACATACTCCAGGATAGGTCATATCATAAAACACAAATACGTCTTAGCAAATTTAAGGAGATCAAAATCATATCAACTGTCTGGACACAATGATATAGAACTAGAAATCAACAAGAGTCTATCTGGAAAATCTACAAAAATGTGGAAACTAAACAGTACACTTCTGAAAAATCAGTGGGTCAAAAAAGAAATCAGAAGTGAATTAAAAGGACTTCCCTGGTGGTGCGGTGCTTAAGAATGCACCTGCCAATGCAGCAGACATGGGTTCGAGCCCTGGTCCAGGAAGATCCCACATGCCATGGAGCAGCTAAGCCCGTGCGCCACAACCCCTGAGCCTGTGCTCTAGAGCCCACGGGCCACAACTACTGAGCCTGTGTGCCACAACTACTAAAGTCCACACGCCTAGAGCCTGTGCTCCACAACAAGAGAAGCCGCCGCAATAAGAAGCCAGCGCACCGCAATGAAGAGTAGTGCCTGCACACCACAGCCAAGAGTAGCCCCTGCTCGCCACAACTAGAGAAAGCCCCTGTGCAGCAACAAAGACCAAACACAGCCAAAAATAAATAAATAAATTTTTAAAAAGTGAATTTAAAAAAAACTTCAAAACAAATGGAAATGGAAACACAACCTACCGAAACCTATGGGATGCTGCAAAAGCAGTCAGAGAGGAAAGTTTACAGCCATGAGTGCATATGGCAAGAAATTAGAAAGCACCTAAATAATCTAACTGTACATTTCAAGGAACTAGAAACAGAAGAAATGTACCCCAAAGTTAGCAGAGGGAGGGATGCAATAAAGACTAGAGTAGAAATAAATAAAATAGATAAAAGAAAATCAATAGAAGAAAATCAATAGAAAGGAACAAAATAAAGGCTGTATTTTCAAAACCATAAAATTCACAAACTTTCAGCTAGACTAGGAAAAAAGAGAGAAGACAAAATCAGAAATGAAGGAGGAGACAGTACCACTGATACGACAGAAATACAGGATCATGAGAGACTACTATGAACAAATATATGCCAACAAATTAGATATCCTAGAAGAAACTGGTAACTCCTAGAAACACGCTACCTACCAAGACTGAATCAGGAAGAAATAGAAAATCTAAACAGACCAATAACAAGGGATTGAATCAGTAATCAAAAAACTCCCAACACAGGGGCTTCCGTGGTGGCACAGTGGTTGAGAGTCCGCCTGCCAATGCAGGGGACACGGGTTCGTGCCCCGGTCCGGGAAGATCCCACATGCCGCGGAGCGGCTGGGCCCGTGAGCCATGGCCACTGAGCCTGTGCATCCGGAGCCTGTGCTCCACAGTGGGAGAGGCCACAACAGTGAGAGGCCCGCATACCGCAAAAAAGAAAAAAAAGAAAGAAAAGGAAAGAGAACTACAGGTCTATAAAACTGATTAACACAGATGTAAAAATTCTGAACAAAATATTAGCAAATCAACTTCAACAATACATTAAAAGGATAATACACTGTGACCAAGTGGGATTTATCGCTGGGATTTAAGAATGTTTCAACATACACAAGTGAATATGCGAGATACATCACATTAATAGAGTAAAAATAAAAAACACATGATTGTTTCAATACATGCAGAAAAAGCAATGGACAGAATGCTATTCTTTTATGATTAAAAACTCTGAAGAGATTGAGTATAGGGGGGTATGTACCTCAACATAATTAAGGCCATATGTAATAAGCCCATAGCTAACATCATACTCGTTGGTAAAAAGGTAAAAGCTATTTTTCTAAGATCAAGAACAAGACAGTGATGCCCACTTAATCACTCTTATTCAATATAGTACAGGCAGTGTTAGCTGGAGCAATTAGGCAAGACAAAGAAAGGTATACAAATCAGAAAGAGAGAACTAAAATTATCATTATTTGAAGATGGTATGATTTTGTATGTAAAAAATCCCAAGGAATTCACGAAAAAGTTGTAACTAATCAAGAAAGTATGTAAAATTGCAGTATATAAAATCAACATACATCATCAGTTGTATTTCTATACACAGATAGTAAAACATCTGAAAAAATAAAGAAAACAATCTAATTTACAATAGCATCAAAAATAATAAAATATCTAGAAATAAATTTGACAAATTGTTGCAAAGTCTCTACATTGAACACTGCAAGACACTGATAAAATAAACTGGAGTCACTAAAAAATGGAAAGATATCCTATGTTTATAGATTGGAGGAATTTCTAAGATTAAAAGTCCTTAACAGCATCTGTAGATTCTAACAATCTCTCTCAAAAATCCAATGACATTCTCCACAGAAATAAAAAATTCAATTTTAAACTTTCTATGGAACCAGAGAAAATCTGAATAGCCAGTACAGTCCTGAGAAAGAAGAACAACACCTGAAGCATCACAGTTCCTAATTTCAAACTATACTACAATCTATATTAATTAAAACAGTAAAGTGCTGGCATCAAAATAGACACCCAGACCAATGCGACAGAACAGAGAGCCCAGAATTAAACCCCTACATTTAAGGTTAACTAATTTTTGACAAGGTAGCCAAGAGCAACCATAGGGAAATAATAGTGTTTTCAATAAATGGGGTTAGAACATCTGGAGAAGCACAAGCAAAACAGAAATTTGAACCCCTATTTTAGGTCAGTCACAAGAATTAACTCAAGATGGATCAAAGACTTGAACCTAAGGACTGATACCATAAAAGTCTTAAAAGAAAGCATAAAAAACTCTTCCACATTGGTTCTGATGATTATTTTTTTTAATATGATGCTAACAGCACAAACAACAAAAGCAGAAATCCGCAACCAAGAAGAAATCAAACTTAAAATCTTCTAGGGACTTCCCTGGGGGTCCAGTGGTAAAGAATCTACCTTACAATGCAGGTGACGTGGGTTTGAACCCTGGTCGGGGAACTGAGATCCCACATGCCGCAGGGAAACTAATCCCGTGCGTCACAACTACTCAGCTTGCCCGCCTCAATTAGAGAGCCTGCATGCTGCAAACTATAGAGCCCACGCGCCCTGGAGCCTGCGCACCACAACTAGAGAGAGAGAAGAAAAAAAAAAACCCACACACCACAGCTAGGGAGAAACCCGCACACAGCAACAAAGAGCCCGCATGCCGCAACCAAAACCCAATGCAGCCAAAAAATAAATAAATAAAATACATGAATGAATAATAAAGCTAAAAAAAAAAGCTACTGTACAACAATATAGACAATCAACAAAATGAAAAGTAAACCTACCAAATGGGAAAAAAATTCAAACCATAGACTGGATAAGGGGCATGTAATCAAAATACATTTTAAAAAACCTCATAAAATGCCACAAGAAATCAAACAATCCAATGTATGAATGGGCAAAGGAAACATTTTTCTAAAAAGGACATATAGATGGCCAATAAGTGTACAAAAATGTACTCAACATGACTAATCATCAGTACAGTGCCCATAAAAACCACAATGAGATATTATCTCACACCTGTTAGAATGGCTATCATCAAAAAGACGAGAAAATAAGTGTTGGTGATGATGTTGACAAAAGGGAACACTTGTGAACTGTTAGTGGGGATATAATTTTGCAGCAACTATGGAAAACAATATGAAGCTTGCTCAGAAAAGTTAAAAATAGCCCTGTTACACAATCCAGCAATTCCACTTCTGGGTATTTATCCAAAAAAAAAATAAAAGCACTAACTTGAAAAGAAATACGCACTCCCATATTTCTTGCAGCATTATCCACAATAACCAATATATGGAATCAACCTAAGTTCCTATCAAAAGATGAAGGGATAAGAAAGATATTATATCTATATCTATATACTTACCTATATTTACATACATACAGTGGATATTATTTAGCCATTAGAAAGAAAGAAATTCTACCATTTTTAACACTGATGTACCTTGGGTAATTATGCTGATATAAGTCATAAAGAAAAAGACAAATACTATGTGATATCCTTTATATATGGAAATAAAAAGAAGCCAAACTTATAAAAATAAAGAATACAATGTTGGTCACCAGGGGCTGGCATGTGGGGAATAGGAGAGATGTTGTTTAAGGATACAAACTTTTAACTAATAGTAAATAATTCCTAAAGATCTGATGCACACGATAGTCAATACAGACCATGGTATTGTATTATAATCATCAAACTTGCTAAGAGACTAGATCTTAATTTTTCTAACTACAATAAAGAAATAATAATTATGTTACATGACAGAGGTGATAGCTACTGCTACAGTGGCAAAGCATAACACTTAAATGTATCAAAGCACCATTAAATTCAAGTAATATTTTATGTTAAGTATAAGAAAAAAGAAATGCAATAAGCATAATCAATATACAAACAGATCAAGCAGAATAAATTTTCTGTAAGTTAGAAGACAGTAAGTTGAAAATATCCACTCAGAGGAGAACAACGAAAAAAAGAGTGAAGAAGGATTTTGTGATCTATCGGATACCATCAAAAGAAACCTTCTGTGAATTATGGAGTCTTATAAGGAAAAGATAGAGAGAGAAGGCTTATTTAAAGAAATAGTTGCAGAGAACTTTTGTAATCAGGGGGGAGATTTGGATATCCAAGTTCATGAAGCTCACAGGGCACCAAAATAAAAAAAAATTAAAGAAAAACATTACCCAAAACACATTATAGTAAAACTGTCAACCATCAAAAGCAAAGAATCTGAAAAGCACCAAGTGGAGAGAAGCTTATAACTTACAGGAGAAACCTCATAAGGTTATCAGTTGATTTCTCAGCAGAAACCTCACAGGCTAGGAGAGAGTGGGATAATACATTCAAATTACCCAATGAAAAAAAAAAACTGCCAACAAAGAATATCCTCTCCATCATAATTGTCCTTCTTAAATAAAGAGATTAAAAACTTTCCCAAAAAAGCTGAGTTCATAATCACTATTTCTGTCTTTAAAAAATTCTAAAAGAGTTCCTCAAGCTACAATAAAAGTAAACTAAATAGTACCATGAAAACATACGAGAATACGCAAGACTTGTAAACATAAGTATATAGTTAAGGTAAGAATACTTTTAATAATGTGATATGGTGGTGTGTTAACCGATTAACTTTAGTATAAAGGTTAAAGTATGTGATTATTAAAATAACTGCAGCTATAATAATTTTAACGTGTAAACAATATACAAAGAGGTAAGCTGTAACACCATATACAAAAATTCATGGAGGGGAGTAAAAGCAGAGTTTTGCATTTGTGTCATGGAATTATATTATTATCAACATAAAATATACTTATATCTGTAAGATGTTTTCTGTATGCCTCATGGAACCACAGAGCAAAAATTTTACAGTAGATTCAGAAAACATAAAGAGATGGGAATCATAACATACCACTACAGAATATCACTAATTCACAAAGAAAGGCAGCAACAGAGGAAGGAACAAGAAACAACAAAAAAATCCAGAAAACAATAAGATGGCATCAGAAAGTCCTTAACTGTCAATAATTACTGTAAACATAAATGTATTAAATTCTTTAGTCCAAAGTCACAGAGTGGCTAGACAGATAAAAATACAAGATCGAACTGTATGCTGGCTATCAGAGACTCACTTCAGAGTTAAAAACACAAATAAGCTCAAATTGAAGCTCTGGTACAAGATATTCCATACAAGTGGAAACCAAAAGAAAGCAGTGCTAGGTAGAGTTATACCAGACAAAATAGACTTTAAGCCTAAAGCTGCAACAAGGGAAAAAAAAATAAGGGCATTATATAATGATAATGTTTTCAATTTATCAAGACAAAAATCATAAATAAATATGTACCCAACAGTGGAGGATCTTAATATATTAAGCAAACACTAACAGATTTGAAGAGACAAATAGACAATACTAAAAAAAAAAAAAGTGTAGGGATCTTTAATACCCAACTTTCAACAACGAATAGGTCATCCAAAAAGAAAATCAATAAGGAAGTACTGAACCTGAGCTGTACATTAGACCAAATGGACTGAACAGACCAAAACAGAACAGTCCATCCAACAGCAGCAGAATACATATTCTTCTCAAGTGAACATTGAACATTCTCCAGGACAGATCATGTGATGGGTCACTAAACAAGTCTTCACAAATTTAAGAAGACTGACATCATACTAAGTATTTTTTCAACCATAATGGTAAGAAACCAGAAACGAACAGGACAGACTCTGGAAAATTTACAATATGTGGAAATTAAACAACATGATCCTAAATAATCAATGGGCCAAAGGAAAAAACTAAATAAAAAGACCACAGGCTTCCCTGGTGGCACAATAGTTAAGAATCTGCCTGCCAATGCAAGGGACACGGGTTGGATCCCTGGCCCAGGAAGATCGCACATGCTGCAGAGCAACTAAGCCCGTGCGCCGAACTATTGAGCCTGTGCTCAAGAGCCCGCAAGCCACAACTAATGAGCCCACATGCCACAACTACTGAAGCCCGCATGCCTAGAGCCCGTGCTCTGCAACAAGAGAAGCCACCGCAATGAGAAGCCCGCGTACCGCAACAAAGAGTAGCCCCCACTCACGGCAACCAGAGAAAACCCGTGTGCAGCAACGCCGACACAATACAGCCAAAGATAAAAACAAATAAATTAATTTATTTTAAAAAATCAATAAAAAGACTGAATCATGAAGAAATGTAACAATCTAAACAGACCAAATTACTATTAAGGAGACTGAATCAGTTCTCAAAAACCTTCTAACAAAAAAATACCATGACTAGATGGCTTCACTGGTGACTTCTACGAAACTTTTAAAGAAGAATTAATATGAATCATTTTTAATTGGGTAAATCATATAAATCTATTTGTGGGTGATACACTTTGTATATTATAAATACACTAGGGGAGACATACCCACAGTGATATAAAATAAGTTAGAGCTACTGGTTCTTAATCTCTGATTTCTTTGAAAAATTATTTATCATTTGAGTTGAGCTTTGTTTCATAAATTAAACACAAATGAGCATACATTAATAATGAGATTTTTGTAAACTTTTTTGAAAATACAAAGAAGTGATAAAGAAGAGTATGTCTGTTACATTAGTATGGAGTATAATGGAAACTTACAAGAACAAGGCTTGACCAATTGCAACCTCCACTTGAAAAGCCAATATCTTTAATAAACAAAGGTGACAATGTTCATTTTCCAAAGAAAACTACAAGCAAAAAAAAAGAAAGAAGAAGAAGAAATGGGGTTTTCCAGATTTACCTTAATGGTTTATGCACATTTTCTCAGTGAATCACACCAGACATTTACTAAAGATAAAATATATGAACTTCATAGTGGAGGCATCTTGCGGAAAGCACCTGAACCAGTGAACGGCAGGTGTAATGGGACAAATGATTATCAGGTGACTGAAGCTCACAAGACACATTATCACTACTGTGGTATTCCAGGTGAAAATACATAAGAAAAGCAAAATCTGAAACTATCGTGAAAAAAATGTCACTTTTATGCAAATTTCAGTCCACATATACCTCCCATGTTCCCTGACTGTTACACTGTATTTAAATAGTCTTTCTTATCAATATACAGAGCAAATCTCTCCTAATTACTTTTTCTCCCAGAACCTTATCTGGGCCACAATGCCATCCCACTTAAAAGAGCATTTTCTTAATCCTGCTGTGATAAGCTGACGTTTCTGTTGCATTCAGATGTACATTAATCATTCCACTTTCCCTTCTTCACTAATATCCAGCATCTGAAATTATGCCATAGGGCATTTCGGCTATTACTGCCTTCCCATGTTGATCTTTCACAAAGAGAATAATTTCAGTAGTTGAATGTCATTTATTCATAGTGAGAATTCTCCATGCTGTGTAGGGAGCCTGGATGCAGACAACGGGGAAAAGGCTCTGGATCACAGGGGAGAGGTACCCTAAAGAGTGGACTTTGACTATCATAAGAAGGAAAAAAATAAGTAGTTGAAAAGAACTTTGCAAGGCAGGAACATCAGTAGAAAATTAAAGGTTTGTAGGTTCGCAATCCATGAAATTTCAGGAGGAAAAGCAGACACAGCCTCTGGCCCAGGACAGGACACTCCCCTGGGAAGCTGCCATTCCCTCATCTTCCTCCTGCTTTGGTCGTCTTCTCATGGACATTATGTTGAGGCACCACATCAGCATGTTGAGAATATGCTTTCAGCACCATCAGCACAGCTCCTTCACCTGTTCCCACTACAGCCACAGACAAATGGACCTCAAAATGCTGAAATGCCAACATTTTGAAAAAGAGAGATTCAGGAACGATGACCCCTGAATGGAGACCAAACTGTGAGCTTTTTCCTTCCTGTCTACACACACTCTCCCCTCACGCAGATGCCCAAAAACTCTGCTACAGCACAGAGTCAGTGGACTATGCTGCCCCGCCCCTTCCAGTCCCATGTAGAGCAGACACCAATGCCTCCCCAAAGGAAGAAGGACCAAAGACTGGAAGCAACTCTCACCGATTACCCAGCAGCCCTCGGGCTTAAACCTGGCCTCACCTTAGAATCACCTGGAATTAAAACAACATGGATGCTCCCACCCAGATCAATAGACAGACTCTGTGGGGAGGGCACAGATGATGTTATTTCTAAATACTCATCATGTAGTACTAATGGGAAACTGCATGGGACCCACGTCGCAAACATTTCTTCTGCAGCTTCAAAGTGCATATAAATTTGAGGGAGATCAGGGCCCCACTTTAAGCTATGATTCTCCTTATGGGGCTCATGAAATGGCATCTTTAACAAGCTTTTTGTTGGAGCAGATGTTACTCCCTGAGACCCGTATTCAGCAGCACTGAGCTAGAGATATTAGGCATAGCACACCTGAGTCCACTGTGTAGCGTGAAGGTTTGGGATAAGAACTTCCAGAAGTGCAGGTTCCCTGGGCCTGATTCCTAGGGACTGAGCTCTTCCTGGAATGGGTGTGGCCTTGCTGTTGCCTAGGGTAGATGCTACTGTGTTGGTGGAAATCATGTGGTGGGTTTAGGGAGATGTGAGGGGTCACCCATAGAAATCTACTGAAAGGTACCCTTAGTCCTCAGGTCCTCTAGCCCCCTCTCCTCTCGGGGCCCACTTGACCCACAGGACTTCCTGGGGGCAGAGCATGACCACCTGTCCTTAGGTGAGCTGAGACTCCATACCCCAAAAGATGCAGAGCACAAAGTTGTTTACATCACAGATTTGTTTGAAAATAAACCGAAGGCAGTGATGGAGGGTGGGTTAACATTTTGGGCTGGGAATGGACAGAAACCTTTGAAAATAATGACGTGAATGCGTATCTGACGATTAACAAAAAAAGTCATGATCTATGTTAAGTAATAAAGCACATTATAAATGAATCAACAGATCAGAATAATTTGCTTACTGTGTGTGTGTTATGAATTGTAGAGTCACAGTTTGTTCTCCTGACCCCCACTTTATACTTTCTAACACCTTTAAAGTGCATTAATTAAATAAAAATTAGAGAAAAGCATATCTGCTTTTTCAAATATTCTTTGAAAATACTGAATCATTTAAAAATTGTATTTTATTCTTTTTTTAAATTTAATTTTTTATACAATTTTAAGTTTACATTTCATTTAGTTATTATAAAATATTGACTATTTCCCTGTTTTGTAAAATACATCCCCACCCACAGCCAATATTTGTACCTCCCACTCTCCAACCCCTATATTGCTCCTCCATGAACCCCAGGGGTAACCACTAGTTTGTTCTATATATCTGTGAGTTTGTTTTGTTATATTTACTGATTTGTTGTACTTTTTAGATTCCACATATATGTGATATCACACGGTACTTGCCTTTCTCAGTCTGACTTATGTCACTTAGCATAATGCCCTCCAACTCCACCCGTGTTGCTGAAAATGGAAAAATTTTATGTTTTTTTATGGCTGAGTAGGATGGCATTGTGTGTATATATATCACATCATCTTTATCCATTCATCTGTTGATGAACACTTAGCTTGCTTCCATATCTTGGCAGTTGTAAAAAATGCTGCTATGAACACTGAGGTTCATGTATCTTTTTGAATTAGTGTTTTGGGACTGTTTTTGTTATCCACCCAGGAGTGGAATCGCTGGGTCATATGGTAGTTCTATTTTTAGTTTTGGAATCTTTTAATATATGCCAATAAGTGTTTCATGCTCCACTTACCAATGTAAATATTTAAATTTTAAGTGATTGTTTAAAAAGCCATTTAGGTTCATAGCAAAAGTGAAAACATGACAGAGATTTCTCATATGCTTCCTGCTCCCACACAGGTATAGGCCCCTCATGCTCAACACCCTACAAAAGAGTGGTACATTTGTACCGTCGCTGGATCTACATTGATACATCATACTTGTTCAAAGACCATAGTTTACCTTATGGTTCATCCTTAGTGATGTACATTCTGTGGGATTGGACAAATGCATAATGATAAGAATCCATCATTATATCAATAGTATTATATAGATTATTTTAATTATCCTGAGAATTCTCTAGACTTAAGCTATTCATTGTCCCATCTCTGCCACCCTGGGCTACCACTGACTTTTTAACTGTCTTATACATATGTCTTTAACATAATATCATATCTTTGGAATCATATATCTTATACCATTTTCATACCTGTTTCTTTCACCTTGTAATATGCACTTAAGAATTCCAGCCACTATGGAAAAGAGTTTGGAGATGCCTTAAAAAACTAAAAGCTACCATATGATCCAGCAATTCCACTACTTGGTATAAATCTGAAAAAAACAAAAACACTAATCCGAAAGGATACTTACACCTCTATGTTGATAGCAGCACTATTTACAGTAGCCAAGACACTGAAACAACACAAGTTACTATCAACAGACAACTGACCTTAGAAGATATGGTAGGGACTTCCCTGCTGGCACAGTGGTTGAGAATCCACCTGCCAATGCAGGGGACATGGGTCTGAGCCCTGGTCTGAGAAGATCCCACATGCCATGGAGCAACTGGCCCTATGAGCCACAACTGCTGAACCTGCATGCCACGACTGCTGAGGCCCACGTGCCTAGAACCCCTGCTCCGCAACAAGAGAAGCCACCGCAACGAGAAGACTGCACACCACGATGAAGAGTGGCCCCCACTTGCCACGACTAGGGAAAGCCATGCACAGCAATGAAGACACAACGCAGCCAGAAATAAAATAAATAAATATTTTTAAAAAGATGTGGTGTATGTACCTGTATAATGGAATATTACTCAGCCATAAAAAAGAATAAAATAATGCTATTTAAAGCAACATGGATGGACCTAGAGAACATTATGCTTAATGAAATAAGACAGAGGAAGACAAATGCTATATGATCACTTATAGGTGGAATCTAAAAAAATAATACACAAATTTATATACAAAACAGAAACACACTCACAGACACAGAAAACAAACTTATGGTTACCAGAGGGGAAAGGCAGGGGAAGACGAACAAATTAGGGTATGGAATTAACATATACAAGCTATTATACATAACATAGATAAGCAGCAAGGATTTACTGTATAGCACAGAGAACTTTATTCAGTAGCTTGTAATAACCTATAATGGAATGGAATCTGCAAAAAAAAATCAGTATGCTGTACAACAGAAACTAACATTATTTTATATCATTTGTACTTCAAAAGAGAAAAAAAGAATTTCCCATATATTTTTATGGCTTGATAGCTTACTTTTTTAGTGCTGAATATTATTCCCTTCCCAGAATATACTAGAGCATATTTTTCCATTCATCTACTGAAGGACACCTTAGTTTCATTCACATTTTGGCAATATTGAATAAAGGTACTAAAAATATCCATATGCAGATTTTTTATGGACAAATGTTTTTAACTCCTTTCAGTATACATGCATGAGAACACTTTCTGGATTGTATAGTAAGAGTATGTTCAATGTTGTAGAAAGTGTCGATCTGTCTTCCAAAGTAGGTCTATTATTTTTCATTTCCACCAGCAATGAACGAGAGCTCCTATTGATCCACATCTTCTACAGCATTTGTTGCTGTCATTGTTCCACATTTTGGCCAGTCTAAGTGTTACATAGTGGTATATCATTGTATTTTTAATTTGCATTTTAATGACAGCATGTAATCTGGATTATTCTTCCATATACTTACATGCAAAGTGTCTGTATTCTTTGGTGAGGTGGCTGTAAATTGTGTTGGTTCACTTTTTAACTGAGCTGCTTTTCTTATTTTTTTTTTGACCCAACCTGTATTTTATTTCTTTTCTTGCCTTACTGCATGAGCAAGGGACATCCTTGATTTTTAACTGAATTTACTGGGTAAGTCTCATGTTTCTAACCACTAAGCACAATGTGCGGTGAAAGTTTTTGTAGATTTTTGTTATCAACCTGAGAAAACTCCTATTTATTTCTATTTTATTGAGAGCTTTCATGAAGAATGAGCGTTGGATTTTTTAAAAAAGTCTTCTGCATCTATTGATATGATAATATAGTTTTCTTCTTTAGGTTGTTAATATGATGGCTGTAATTATTGGATTTTAGAATGTGGAACAGGCCTTGCATATCTGGAATAAATCCTTCTCATTCATGGTACACAATTCTGTCAAAACATTGTTGGGTTCGTTAATTCGTTAATATTTTTTTGAGGAGTTTTGCATCTAAGTTCCAGAGAGATATTGGTCAGTAGTTTCCTTTACTATTCATATTTTTGTCTGAGTTCCCACGTTGTGTTTTTGGTGTCAGACTTTCATTTGAGGAAATTCTCAGTCATTTAAAAAATATCTTGTTTTCTATCTTTATTCTTCTCTTGCTATACCCATTATGTATATGTCATAGCATTTTTAGTTGTTCCACAATTATTGATTATTTGGTTCTGTTGGTTTCTTTCCAGCCCATTTTCTCTTTTCTTTTGAGATTTGAAGGTTTCTCTTGATAGGTATTCAAGCTCAGAGATATTTATCCTCAGCCAGCTCTTTGGCTACTAAAATGAAATACCAGAGACTTGGTAGTTTATAAACAACATATTTTATTCTCATAATGGCTGAAGTGCTTTCCCTAACTAAGGCCCTGATGCTGGTCCTAACTAGACGCTGGTGCTGTCCCTAAAGTAGGCCCTGATGCTGTCAATAACTAAGGTCCTGACACTATCCTTAGCTAATGTCCTGACGCTGGTCCTAACTAAGGCCATGACGCTGTCTCTAATTCCCTAAGTCTGTCTTTAACTAATGGCCTAACTTTTTCCCTAATTACTCTATGTCACTGGCACTAACAAAGGCCCTGACATGTCCCTGAATAGATGCTGACAGTGTTGCTAACGTAGGCCCTGATACTGTCGATAACTAAGGTCCTGACACTACCCCTAAGTACCTGACACTGTCCCTAAGGCCCTGACAATGTCCCTAACACCTGTACTGTCTCTTACTAGGGGTCTCAAGTTTTCTCTAACAGAGGCCCTGATGCTGTCCCTAACTAAGGCCCTGAATCTGCCCCTAACTAATGTCCTAACAATGGCCCTACCTAACACTCTGAGGCTGGCCCTATTAATGTCCTGACAGTGTCCCTAACTGAGGCCCTGACACTCTTCCTAAAGACTTGATGCTGTGTCTACCTAAGGCACTAACATTTTCTGTAACTAATTATCTGACTCTTTCCCTAGCTAACACCCTAACTTTGTCCCTAACACCCTGACACTAATCCTAACTAAGGCCCTGACAATGTCCCTAAGTAACAGCCTGAACTGTGTCTAATCAAGTCCCTCAAGCTATCTCTAACTGAAGCCTTGACATTCTCCCTAACCAAGCCCCTGATGCCATCCCAAGCTAATGGCCTGAGCTATAACTTGTGAAGACCCAAACCCTGTCCCTAAGACCTTGACACTCTCCCTAACTTGGGCTCTGACGCTTTCCCTCATAGACCAGGCTGTCACTAAATAACACCCTGATCCTGCCCATTACTAAAGCCCTGAATATGTCCCTAAGAAAGTCTCTGAAGTGTCCCTAAGTAACGGCCTGAACTGTCTCTTACTAAAGCCCTCAAATTATTTCTGAGGTCCTGACAACACTGTCCCTAAGGCCCTGTTGCTGGGCCCTAACTAATGTCCTGATGCTGAACCTAATTGGGGCCCTGATGCTCTTCCTAAGGCCTTGATGCTGATTCTACCTGAGGCCCTAAAACTGCCTATAACTAATGACCTCTTTCCCTGACACCCTAATTTTGTCCCTCATTAATGCACTGACACTGGTCGACACAACAGCCCTGATGTTGACCCAGTCTAAGGTCTTGATGATGTCCCTCATAGCCTTAGATGCCCTCACTGTTGGCCTGACCCTGTCCCTAACCAAGGCCCTGACCCTCTTCCTAAGGTTGTGATAATATCTCTACCTAAGGCACTAACACTGTCTATAATAATGCCCCAACTCTTTCCCTAACACCGTGATGCTGTCCCTGATAGCCTCATATACCTCTCAATAATGCCCTGATTCCGTCTAACTAAGGCCCTGAATATGTCCCTAAGTAAGTCTCTGATGCTGTCCCTAAGGCCCTGATGCACTCTCTACCTGAGGCACTGACACTGTCTATAATAATGGCCCGACTCTTTCCCTAACTAACACACTGATGCTGTCCCTGAGGCTCTGAAGATGTCCCTAAGTAACAGCCTGAACTGTGTCCAATTAAGGCCCGCAAATTATCTCTAACTGAAGCCTTGACATTCTCCCTAACGAAGCCCCTGATGCTGTCCCAAGCTAATGGTCTGAACTAGAACTTGCAAAGTCCTTAACCCTGTCCCTAGGACCCTGATACTCTCCCTAACTTAGGCCCTGATGCTCTCAGAGCCTAAGTGGTCACTAAATAATGCCCTGATCCTGTCCATTACTAAGGTCCTAAATATGTCCCTAAAAAAGTCAGTGAGGTGTCCCTAACTATCTCTTACTAAGGCCCTCAAGTTTTCTCTGAGGTCCTGACACTAAGGCCCTGATGCTCTTCCTAACTAAGGCCTTGATGCTGTCTCTACCTGAGGCCCTGACACTGTCTACAATAATGGCCTGCCTCTTTCCCTAACTAATACCCTGATGATGTCGCTAATAGCTGCAGACATCCCACAGTAATACCCTGACACTCACCCTATCTACAGCTCTGATTCTGGCATTATTTAAGTCTATGAGAATATACCTAAAGAACAGCCTGAACTATTTCTAACTAAGTCCCTGACGGTGACCCTAATAGACTGAGATATCCAACACTATCACCCTGATCCTGTCCATAATTAAGGCCCTGAATATGTCCCTAAGAAAGTCTCTTACGATGTCCCTAACTAACGGCCTGAACTCTCTTTACTAAGGCCCTAAGTTATCTCTGAGGCCCTGAAGCTGTCCCTCATAGCATTTACTGTCACTAAATAACACCCCGATCCTGACCATTACTAAGGCCCTGAATATGTCCCTAAGAAAGTCTCTGATGTGTCCCTAACTAACGGCCTGAACTGTCTTATATTAAGGCCCTCAAGTTTTCTCTGAGGTCCTGACACTATCCCTAACTAAGGCCTTGAGGCTGGCCCTAACTAATGTCCTGATGCTGTCCCTAACATTGATGAAGCTCCGATGCTCTTCTTAACTAAGGCCTTGTCAAAGTCTCTATCTGTGGCCCTGCCACTGTCTGTAACTAATGACCTGACTCTTTATCTAACTAACACCCTAATTATATCCCTCACTAATGCCCTGAGAATGGTCTTAACTTTGGCCCTGATGCTGGCCCTAACTAATGACATGACACTGCGCTTACTAAGGCCTCACATCGGGGTTGTCCCAGGCTGATGGGCAGTTTTCTCTTGTCCGCATCTCTAGCCAGCTGCCTGCCATTGGCCACTCTAAGATTCTATGATGCAGTGGTCCCATGTGGGATGTGCCTGAATAAGCTGACCTGCGGGAGGAGGGTCATGGCCACTCTGCCCTCCAGGGGACTGCGGCTCAGGGTAGGAATCACTCAGCCAGTGTCTGGACACAGTTCTGTGTCCTTGTTTGTTGTAAAACCCTTGCAGTTACCTCTAACATTTTTTAAATGGATCTCCCCCTCGGCATATTTATAATAGAAATTATTTGCCACATTAAAATTCAGGAATGACATTATTAGAATGAGCAGGAAGGCACAGGACGCCCCCCCCACCAAGGATCTATTACTTGGAGGATTTAAAATTCTAATGAAAACACTCATTCTCATCACCCTCTTAGGCATCAGCACAAGGCCGGAATCAGCTGCATTCTTTATTTATCCCTCTGATTTTTCCAGAACCTTTCCTTCGAGGAGAAATCTCTGGATTCTGAGGGAACTGTGAGTGGTAACCACCAGGTAAATCTGATTCTGAAAAGCAAGAGGAAAAGAGACAGGGCAGGAGATGAGAATCGATGATGGGGAGAAGCAAGGGCGTCCATGTGCAATCTCAGGCTGAGTCTGGGTTAATCTCCAACGAAGCTAAGGACCGCCAGGAGCTGGCCCCACTGGCCTTGTCACCTGGTGTGGGGATTGGGGACATCCAAACCACCATGCCCACTTTCAGAGAAATAAAGAAGGTGGGAGGGCGCCCCTGGGAGCCAGATAGAAAATGTTCATGTCGTGAAATAATAAGATGCCTTTTTCAGAAAAGTAAAGACTCTTCTCTTGGTTCTCAAAGACTTGCAAATACTCTTTGTCCTTCTGGAGGCATGCTGAGGCCTTCAGCCTTTGAGGGCAGTAATGGGAGGGAATATGGGCTCAAAACAATCTGGCACTCACTCCTTGAGGGTGCTGAGAATGACCAGTGTCCACCCCTTGGGTGCTGTGGGGCCTGAAATCTCCTGATCACCTAGGACGGGAGGGGCCACACAGACACTCCACTGGACCACCAGGGACTTGGGTGGTGGGCTACAGTCCTTTATCAGATACATGGTTTGCAAACATCTTGTGCCATTTTGGATGGTGGATTATCTTGTTCCTTGCTCCTTTTATAAACAATGTTTTTTTCATTTTGAGGAAGTCCAATTTCATCTATTTTATCTTTTGTTGCTTGTGCTTGTGCTTTTTGTAGCAGATCTAAGAAATCATACCCAAATCCAAGGTCATGAAGATTTACTCTCATGTTTTCTTCTATGAGTTTTATAATTTTGGTTCTTAGATCTAGGCCTTTGATCCATTTTGTGTTGATTTTGTTTACGGGATGGGGGGAAGGTAAGGGTCTAACTTTCTTCTTCTGTGTGTCAGTATCCAGCTGTCCCAGCACCTGTGCTAACTGTTTGGGAGAAAATATTTGCAGATGATGTGACCAACAAGGGCCTAATTTCTAAAATATACAAACAGCTCATACAACTCAAAAAAAAAAATCAAAAAGTGGGCAGAAGGTCTAAATAGACATTTCTCCAAAGAAGACATACAGATGGCCAATAGGCACATGAAAAGATGCTCCACGTTGCTAATTATTAGAACAATGCAGATCAAAACTACAGTGAGGTATCCCCTCATAGTGGTCAGAATAGCCATCAATAAAAAGTCTACAAATAAACGCTGGAGGGTGTGTGGAGAAAAGGAAACCCTCCTATGCTGTTGGTCAGAACGTAAATTGGTGCAGCCACTATGAAAAACAGTATGGAGGTTCCTCAAAAAACTATAAATAGAGCTGCTGGGGCTTCCTTGTTGGTGCAGTGGTTAAGAATCCGCCTGCCAATGCAAGGGACACGGGTTCGAGCCCTGGCCCGGGAAGATCCCAAATGCTGTGGAGTAACTAAGCCCGTGAGCAACAACTACTAAGCCTGTGCTCTAGAGCCCATGAGCCACAACTACTGAGCCTACATGACACAACTACTGAAGCCCACGCGCCCAGAGCCCGTGATCCCAACAAGAGAAGCCACCGCAATGAGAAGCCCGTGTACCGCAATGAAGAGTAGCCCCCACTCGCTGTAACCAGAGAAAGCCCGCACACAGCAATGAAGACCCAACACAGCCAAAAATAAAAATAAATAATAAAATAAATAAATTTATAAAAATATAAATAAAATAAAAATAGAATTGCCATATGAACCAGCAATCCCACTCCTGGGCACATATCTATACAAAACTATAATTTGAAAAGATACATGCACCACTATGTTCATAGCACCACTATTCACAATAGCCAAGACATGAAAGCAACCTGAATGTCCATCAACAGATGAATGGATAAAGAAGATATGATAAATATATACAATGGGATATTACTCAGCAATAAAACAGAGTGAAATAATGCCATTTGCATCTACATGGACGGACCTAGCAATTATACTAAGTACAGTCAGACAGAGAACGACAAATACCATATGATATCACTTATATGTGAAATCTAAAATGAGACAAATGAATCTACAAAACAGAAACCGACTCACGGAAAACAGACTTGTGGCTGCCAAGGGGAAGACGGGGGAGGGATGGATTGCGAGTTTGGGATTAGCAGATGCAAACTATTATATATAGGATGGATAAAAAATAAAGTCTTACTGTACAGCACAGGAAGCTATATTCAATACCCTGTAGTAAACCATATGTAATAAACAGTATGTTTGTGTATATATATATATATATCTGAATCACTTGTACAGCAGAAATTAACACAACATTGTAAGTCAACTGTACTTCAATGAAATAAATTTTTTAAAAATTAGGTGGAGAGGGCTTCCCTGGTGGTGCAGTGGTTGAGAGTCCGCCTGTCGATGCAGGGGACACGGGTTCGTGCCCCGGACCGGGAAAATGCCACATGCCGCGGAGCGGCTGGGCCTGTGAGCCATGGCCGCTGAGCCTGCGCGTCGGGAGCCTGTGCTCTGCAACGGGAGAGGCCACAATAGTGAGAGGCCCGCGTACCGCAAAAAAAAAAAAAAAAAAAAAAAAATTAGGTGGAGATTATACCATCAATTAGTTTGAAGGCACTTTTATAAAGTAGGCCTTGTTTTTCTTGTCCTTTCATCCTGGGACAAATGTATAACAGATAGAAACTAACCAGGATTACTCCAGTCTGAACTCATATCACACAGAATTTTAATTGTTGAAAAAAACATTAATACCGATTACACCATGGGGTGTCCTGATCCAATATCAAGTTTGTAAACCTTGTATCAAGCCTGCAGAATCCACTAAATTTGGAAATTCAAACTGAAATGAAGCCAACTATCCCATGACTTCTCCAAAACTAGTTATACGACAATCAATTGGAAACCATATGCAATCAAATGAATGTAGACAGAAACAACCATACCCTTCCTTTTTTTTCCTTTGAGATGAAGACGGTATTTAAGGTGATGTCTTCGGCCATTTCAGGGTGTTACTCAATTTCCTGTGTATCTCCCATGCACACAGGAGGTATACATGTTAGTTAACTTGTTTGTGCAACTATACGAAGGCAGTCAATACCACAAAAGTGTATATGTAAAATGAATTAAATGGTAAATGTCATGTTTGTATTTTTAATGACAATGAAAAAAAAGTGTATTGCTGATATTTCTCACAACACAAATGTATATTAAAAACATCCTTAGTGAAAAAAGCCATACAGAAAAGGCCACCCAGATCCCATACTCATCTTGTCTGCTTCAAATCCATCAAGGTTGTCCAAATGAGAAAAAAACTCAGTAATGGTTCCAGAAAAAGAAAACTGGATCAGGATGGAAAAATACATTTTCATACAGTTGGGACAACAGGCGAAAGTTGAAGTGGGCCTGTATATTAAATTATACATTTAATATAATTTATAATTAAATTATATTAAATTATAATGTAGACATCATGATTTCCTCATTTAACCCCTAACCTCATTTAGGGGTTATATGCTGATTCCTCAGGAGAGTGTCCCTGTTTTGGGTAAAACACACTGAGCATTTTGTGTGAAGTGGCAAATGTGAGTACTTTTGCCATCATTGAAACTTTTCTGTACATTTTAAATTACTGGCAAGTGAATTACTTTTCAAAACAACCATGTCAGTACCATGCCAGAAAATCAGATAAGACAGCCATCAAACTTTGTTATAGAGGCCAAGACTTACCCAGACAAAGTTCAACCAAAGTTGTGATTGTTATTTCCTTTGTAGGGGTCCACGTGGTATTAAGAGGCACAGTGGGAGGGACTTCCCTGGTGGCACAGTGGTTAAGAATCAGTCTGCCAATGCAGGGAACACGGGTTCAACCCCTGGTCCGGGAAGATCCCACGTGCTGTGGAGAAACTAAGCCCATGCATCACAACTACTGAGCCCACGCGCCTAGAACCCGTGCTCCACAACAAGAGAAGTCACTGCAATGAGAAACCCGCGTACTGCAGCAAAGAGTAGCTTCCACTGCTGCAACTACAGAAAGCCCGTGCACAGCAACGAAGACCCAACACAGCCAAAAATAAATAAATTAAAAAAAAAAAAGGCACCATGAGAGGAGTACATTAGTAGCTACCATGTCTTGGGTCCTGTGGATTACCTGGGATGCAGTAGAAACAGTGAGATTTTAGCATTACAATTTTTCACATTACTTCAAAAAAATGTTAAAAAAATAAATTCAGTAAAGTTGCAAAATATGGAATCATTACGCACAAATCAGTTTTGTTTCTATACACTTAAAACGAACCATCAGAAAGAAAAATTAAGAAAACAATCCCATTTGCAACTCCATCAAAAAGAACAAACTATTTAGGAATAAATTTAACCAAGGACATGAAAGACCTATACTCAGAAAACTATAAAGTATTGATAAAGAAATTGAAGACACAATAGAAAACAATATTCCATGTTCATGCATCAGAAAAATGACTATTATTAAAATGTTTATTCTACCCAAAGCCATCAACAAACAGTGCCAGGAAAACTAGACACCAGGCTCCAAAGAACAACACTGGTCACCATCTACACTGCACATAAAACTAACTAAAAGCGCACAGTATTCCACATTAAACCCTTTCTCTCCTGAGTCCCCTGAAGATGCACCCCACCCACCCAGCAGTCAGCTGCACAGGAAGATTCTCCACACTTTCTCATTTTTTCCTCTCGTGGCATCTCCTCACCAATGGGTCCTGAGAAAAGCCAGCTCCAGTCAGTGTAGACACTGCCCCATGGTCCAGAAACCTAAACCCTGACAGGAGTCAAAGCTGCTATCTGCTTGTCACAGAGCAAAGTCTGTGGGCCGGATGCACCTGTGCCCCCAGGGTCAGACAGCGCCCCCTGTGGGACATCAGAAAAGTGCCGGGAGTGCCACACTCACAAACCCAGAGGCCTCATCCAGAATGCTGTTCTGCTGTATATACTAAGTTTGGAAATCCAAACTGAAATGGAGACAAGTATCTCTCTGTATCTTCTCAAAACATGGTTAAGGAACAATTAATTAGAAACCATATGTAATGAAATGAATGTAGACTCAAACTTTACAATGTAAACCGAAATTCACTCAAAAGTGCCCATAGACAAGTTTAAATTACCAAACTATAAAAATTCTAGAAGAAAAAAGAAAATCTAGGACTTTCCTGGTGGTGCAGTGGTTAAGAATCCGCCTGCCAATGCAGGGGACACAGGTTCGAGCCCTGGTCCGGGAAGATCCCACATGCCACAGAGCAACTAAGCCCGTGCGTCACAACTACAGAGCCTGCACTCTAGAGCCTACGCATCACAACTACTGAGCACACATGCCACAACTATTGAAGCCCGCGCCCCTAGAGCCCATGCTCCACAACTAGAGAAGCCACCGCAATGAGAAGCCCACTCATGGCAACAAAAGTAGCCCCCGCTCGCCGCAACTAGAGAAAGCCTGCGTGCAGCAACGAAGACCTAACGCAGCCAAAAATAAGTAAATAAATATTTATTTTAAAAAAAGAAAGAAAATCTACATGACCTTGTGTCTGGTGATGCGTTTTTAACACACAACACCAAAAGTCTATCAACAAAAGAAAAATAATTGATAATGTGGACTTTATAAAATTAAAAATTTCTACTCTATGAAAGAACTTATTCAGAAAACCAAAAGACAAAGCACAAACTGGAATAAACTATTTCCAAAACACATATCTGATAAAGGGTTTGTACCCAAATTATACCAAACAATGCCATTAAAATTTGATAAAGATTGAAACACACACCTGGCCAAAGAAGATAAACAGATACTAAATAAGCATACAGGAATATACTCAAGATGCTGGTGGAATGCATGTACAACCAACTTTGGAAGACAGTTTGGCATTTTTTTCCACGTCTAAATAGTCTCACCTTAGGATCCAAGAAGCGTACCTCTTGTATTTAGACAACTGCTTTGAAAACCTGTGTTCAAACAAAAACTAGCATCAAGTAATGCACAGCAGCTCTATTCATAATGGCTAAAAACTTAAAGATATCATGATGTGCTTCTGTAGATGAAATCATAAGCAAATTAGGGCACATACATGTCAAGGGGAGCCGAATACACCACCCCAAAATATGCTCATTAGACAAAAGGATTATTTTGGACTGATTAATTTAAAAAACAGCAGACCCAGGAGAATCTTTGAAAACCAAGTAGAAAATGCCCTTTTATGAGGTAAATTCACATTTATTGAGGATATCTCCATTTATTAGGGTATGTCCCTCTCTGGACCAGGAAGTGAATGATGAATAAATATCAAGAAAAACTTGTCGGGACTTCCCTGGTCATCCAGTGGTTAAGACTCCACACTCCCAATACAGGGGGCCTGGGTTCGATCCCTGGTCAGGGAACTAGATCCCACATAACGCAACTAACACCTGGCACAGCCAAATAAATAAATATTAAAAAAAAAAATAAAAGCTTGTCAATGAAATAGGTCTGGATGTAAATCTGCATAACAACCATACCCTTGTTTACTGTGCTTTGCCTAATAACCTTCCTTAAATGGCTTCCTTCATTCCCTAATATCTTTCTTCTGTTCTTAGCTGAAGGTAGCCTTTAAGGTAATGGCTTGGGCCAGACTAAGTTTTCCTGGGTATCTTTCAAGAATACAGGAGGTATGCATGGTATATATTAAACTTCTGATTGTTTTTCTCCAGTTCATCTCCCTTTCATTACAAGGGGGATCTCAATGAAGAACATAGAAGGGTAGAGGGAAAATTATTTTTCCTCTCATATAAGTGCAATGCAATAGTATTCAGAGATATAAAGGAATGAATCATCAACCCGTGCAAAAAAAAAAAATAGATGAATCTAACACATTGCTAAGCGAAAGAATCCAGTCTGAAGTGCTACACACTGTATGACCTCATTTATATGACATTCTAGAAAAGGCAAAACAGACATGGTAAACAGTTTATGGTATATGTAGTTGAAAAGGTCCGTATGATACTTTAGTGAATACCTGTCACTGTGCATTTGTCTACACCCACAGATTTTTTACAACCCAACAAATAAATTATAATCTATTCAAATTATTTACTTAGGATATGGGAGTGTCAAAGACTGGCATACAGAATGTAACAAACAATCTAACTGATTTAGAAAGGCATGAAAAAACTCACTGTTGGTGGTGGGACAAAATGGGCTGACCTAAGTTAACTTTGGAAATGAGCAGACTCTGTAGGCCAAAGGCAAAATATGCTGTACGTACACAGTGGACTCTATAAGTTCTTTCCCATGGGGAGTAGTAGCTAACAGTCCTGAAACTACTATATCAGTAATCGAATGGAACAAGTACTGAATTTAATGACAAATGGTGGAAGCCAGGTTTCTTACCACTGGAGTGGGAAGTCACAGACAAAGTGAGAAGGTTGCAATATCCATGTCGTAACAGATCAGGTTGGAGGCATCAGTATAAACTATCTTTAGGCTAAGAGAGATACGCATAGTTCCACATGGAAATCTTTATAATTATGTGTATTTGCATAGGCTGGGATACATGCATATATTTCCATGCACTGTCAGCTGAGCATATTTAGCTCCCACATGTAAGTTTTTAACACCATTCTCTAATAAAAGGAACAAGGGCTCTTTGAAGAAAGGGCTCATGCTAGGACTGAGACAGTAAATATATGAAGCAGGATAATCTTAAAATATCAGAGTAAAGAAGTACCAAAAATTTTAAAAACCCACAAAAGAAAAATTATGTAAAATGAAAACAGGAACAAACAGAAAATGCTCTCAACAGCCGAAGCAAGAATGAACTAAGCAGTCTAATAATGTAGTGCTGGATTATAACCAAAAGTTTACAATGATTATTCATGTGTCCAAACTGGTAAAAATAAGTTACATAGTTTTTGATGAATGATGTTAAATAGAAATCTCCTAGGCAGAAAGCTTCTAAACAATTCATATAGACTAAGCAACTCTAGCTGTCCATCAAGGATGGACATCAGCTGTCCATCAAGGATGTGAAGCTAACCCCTCTCTCCTCAAGTGTGGCTTCTGCATTATGACTTCCTCCTAATAAGACACACAGGATGGACATGGGAAAAAATTAATTACACTGTGGGAAAACTTCACAAACACTACCTCAGCCTGGTGACCAAAGTTAACAATGTAAGTGAGCAGTTCCCTTAAGAGCCTGTTCTCTTGATATACAGTGAGGAAGCACTTTACCTCTGTGATCTGCTTTTTCAAAGCCAAGTCTAATTACAACAAAAACACCAAGCAAATTCCAGTGCAGGGCAGCTTACACAATACCTGACCAGTCCTCCTCCACACTGTCAAGGTCATGGAAACAAGGAGAGTCTGAGCAACTGTCAAAGCCCAGAAGAGACTAAACAGACATGATTACCCCATGTCCTTTGAGACCCTGACAAGGAAAGGTATAACAAAGGAAACATGAATAGAGACTTAAGTTAATAATAAAGTATCAATATTTGTTCATTATTTGTGATGATTCTGTAGAAAATTAGACTGGAAAAATTAAAAGTCAAATAAGAGAAACCTATTGTAACAAACTGGAAATCTAGAGGAAACAGGTGATTTCTTTGTAAAAACACATTACCAAAATGAACCCTAAATTAAGGAAAATACAAAAAGACTAATTAACCACTGAGGAACCTCTTCCCCTATTGGTTATCCTATCACTGTTCCAGGGTTTTCCTCTCCCAGGACAGGGAAAGAGCTGTTTGGCAGCTCCCCTAGTATATGACCCCAGCCAGTGTCTTCATCTCCCCCAGCCACACCTACCCAGTGAGGACACCTGAGGATGGATCAGGGATTATTCATTTGGATGTGTCAACTAGGACTTTTTTTATTCCCAGGAACTGGACACACTTACTGAAGTAAAATAAATTAGTATTTATTATAAGTGTAGAAATAAATTAATACTTGCAAGTGGCAAGTTTAAGAATGGGTTTGGACCTGGCAGGTCCAGTGTCTCACACTCTCTGTGTGACCTTGTTTCTCACCAAACCTTTGTCCTGCTCAGTGCCTTTGGGGGACCCCATTCACAGGCACAGTCTCTCTCACTGCCCTTGGGCCAACAGCAACTCTAGGCTGACAACCACTCACCATCCTTTTTCCGATAAAAAGTTTCTCCTTTTCCTGGGTTCTAAGAAAAGTCATGGTTTTGAATACTTTTGGCCTGGCTTGGGTTTCATTCTCATCCTTGACCCATCACCAGAAGATGGAAAATGGGACCGGCTAGATGTGGGTTGTAAACCCATCTTCGAGCTGGGTGGAACATGGACTCATTCTTCTGAAACTATTTGGACTGGAAGCAGGTGAGATGTAATTCCCAAAGGAAAACTGAGGCACTAGATTTGGGCATGAGAACAGATGCTGGCTGTGAGAAAGCAGCAGATTCTATGTCAATGACAGCTCACAGCATAGCACACAATCTGACACAAAAGGAAGAAAGGGGTTCACTTAGGGTCAGGGGCTGCAGCTACTCATCCAGTGCTTTTACTGTCTTCCCAAGACTGCAAGAAGTTCTTTGACTTGCTGAAAAGGCAGGATCATTGTTGTTGGTAAACTCAAGTCTCCTGCCTTGGGCATCAGGTCCTCACATCTCAGAGGCTGGCCCAGAACAGCCCATGTGCCCTCAGAAGACACACAGACCTCATTCCTGCCCCTGAGAGGTGGGAGCCCTTGAGTTATGCCATCCCCCTTGCCATATTAATTACCCATCCCTGAAAAACAATACTGCTCCTTTTCCAGTTTCTTCTGTCTCCTTTACTAAGGGAAGAAACCAAATGCTAGGGTGGTAAGGAAACTCTTGTGCAATGAAGTAATGGGAGGCTCAGAATTATTCCATGCCTTGGAACCCATAATTGGCAGGCTTTCCAGAGGCCACATGGATGCACATGGCTCTCCAAGACAATGCAGTCTCAGTGTGAACCTACCATTGGGAGGTCCAGTTACTCCCATAACTTTGACTCTTAATGAATATGAATGTCAAAATTTCTAACAACTAAAAGGACAAAGGATTGCAGGGCCATGGTCTGCTGTATGGTTGTTGTGTCAGGGACACACTCAAATATTTAGAGGGTTATTACCTCTCTTAGCAGGCTGTGAAGGCTGTGAAGGCTGTGAAGGCTGTGAAGGGGAGGCCCTTATCTCAACCACATGGATGTTGGTAGTTGAAACTTCTCAAAGGAAAGGCTACATTGCCCACATGGCTATTCCATTGCTCACCACCATGGTCAGCTCACTAACTGTCCACAGGGTCTTGACAGGGCCCAGGCTGAACTGAGCTAGAGGACCACAGATGCCTCCCTGAATGGTCAGAGGTCAAGGACTGTCCTGCCTGAGACTTGATTGTCTATTGATACCCACTCAGATGGGACAAAGGATGCCTGCAGTCCCAGGAGGGCCCCACCAGCCCTCAAGTAGGCAGGGGGCTGGCACATTGCTACACCCAGTCCTGCATTAATCCACACATGTCCACTGAGTGCCCTCCTCTCTGGCAGAGTAGGCCAGCACCACCTTTCCCAGATGGGAGGGCAGGAAGCAACCATGCATGACTCCTGACACCCTCCAAAACCCATGACTGACATCGAGTTCGATTTGAAACAGTCAGAGACAGTACAGACATTTCATTCTTCTCTCAGAGCCCAGGACTGGGGGGTAGAAATACAGTGGTCCAGCTCAACTCCCTGACTTGTGTGTGATCCTGGGCAAATGCTATCCATCCTGGAGACCTCAGAGAGGAGAAAGGAAGGGTAATGGGGGCCAGTTATGCTTAAACCTAACCCTAACCCCAGAGAACCCTAACCTCTAACCCTAACACCCTAACCCCAGAACCCTAGACCCTCTACCCTGACTCCCATGACCTGACTCAAACCCCAGACCTAAATCCTAGCCCAGTAGATACAGAGGGATGACGGTACTCTGGAATAAACCAAGGGATTCATGACCCTGCATTTAACAATAGTTTCTCAGATCTGACACTAAAACACAAGCAATGAAAGAAAAAACCCAGATAATCTGGAGTTCCTCAAAATTACAAACTTTTGTACATCAGAAGAGGCTATCCAAAAAGTAAAAAGACAGCCCACAGAATGGAAGAAAATTTAGGCACATTATATATCTGATTAAGAGTCTTTACAGAATATATCAAGAATTTTTACCACTCAATAAAAGAGCAACCCAATTTTTGACATGCACAAAGGACTTGCATAGACTGTTCTCCAGACAAGGCATACAAATGGTCAACAAGCACATGAAAAGATGTCACACATCAGTAGTCATGATGGAAATGCAAATTAAAACCACAATGTGATACCCCTTCACACACACTAAAATGGTTATATTAAAAATAAATAAAAATAACAAATGTTGGCAACAATGTAGGGAAATTGAAACCCTTAAACTTTACTTATGCAAATGTAAAATGGTGCAATCTATGGGTACAAAACTTTGGCATTTTCTCACAAATATAATTATCATATTTTCAACAACTCTACTCCTAGATATACACCCAAAGAACTGATAACAGGGGTTCAAATAAAAACTTATACATCAATATTCATAGCAGCAATGTTCACAATAGCCCAAGATAGAAACAATTAAAATGTCCACCAATGGGTGAATGGATAAGCAAAATAAAGTAGATCCATAAGCTGCATTATTCTGTCATATAAAGAAATAAAGTAAAATTGTGCTGCTGCTGTGGAAAACAGTACGGCGGCTCCTCAAAAACTTAAACATGGAATTAACGTATGATCCCTCAATTCCGCTCCAGGGCATACACCCAAAATATTAGAAAGCAAGCACTGGAACAGATATCTGTACCCCATATTCATAGCAACATTATTCACAGTAGCCAAAAGGTGGAAGCAACACAAGTGTCCTTCAACAGATGAATGCATAAATACAGTGTAGTATATACACAATGGAATATGGTTCAACCTTTAAAACTAAGGTAATTCTCACACAGGTTGCAATGTGTCTGAACCTTGAAGTCATTATGCTAAGTGAAACAAGCCAGACACAAAAGGACAAACATTCTATGATTCCACTAGTATGATGTATCCAGATAAGTCAAATTCAAAGACAAAAAGTAGAATAAGTTTGCCAGGGGTTGAGGGGAATAAGTGTTTAACGGTTACAGTTTCACTTGGGGAAAAGGAAAAAGTTCTGGAGACGGATGGTGAGGATGTTTTTACAGCAATGTGAATGTATTAATGCTATAGAAGCGTATACTTAAAATGACTTAAATGATAAATGTTATGTGTTTTCAATCACAATGAAAAAAATGATACACGTTACAACATGGATAAACACTGAAAACATCCTAAGTGAAAGAAGCCATACAGGAAAAGCCACCCAGATCATACTCATCTTGTACACTTAAAATCCATGAAGGTTTTTAAAATGAGGGAAAGCCCCAGTGATGGTTCCAGAAAAAGAAAACTGGATTAGAATGGAGAAAGACATTTCCACAAAGTTGAGGCAGCTGGTGAAAGCTGAAGTGGTCCTGTGGATAGGATTATAATGTGGAAACCATAATTATCCTTCATTTTGAAGTTATGTCCTGGTTCCCTGGGAGACTGGCCCTGTTTTGGCTAAAACACACTGCAGTATTTGGTGTGAATGTAGAAAACTTTGTACTGCTATTTAAAGTTTAAACATTTGAAATTTACTAGAAAATACTTTTCAATACAGCCGTGTCAGTAACATGCCAGAAAATCAGAGATGACATCAAACATTGCTAGAGAGGCCAAGACTTACCCAGACCAAATTCAACCAAAGCAGTGATGCTAATCACTTTGTCCACATGGTATTAAGAGGCACTGTGGGAAGATAATATTAGGATTCACTAGGTCTTGGGCGCTGTGGATGACCTGGGTGTAGTGGAAAACAGTGGGATTTCTGAATTCTAGGTTTTCACATAAAACCACCAAAAAAATTGTCAGAACTGAAAAAATGAATTCAGTAAAACTGCAGGATCATTTGTGATTCTATACACTAATAATGAACTATCAGAAGGAAGAATTAAGAAAACAATTCCATTTATAATTTCATCCCCCAAAAAACTCGGAATAAATTTAACCAAGGACTTGAAAGACCTGCACACTGAAAACTAAGACATTGATGAAAGAAACTGGACAGACACAGATCAATGGAAAGGTATCCCGTGCGCATGGGTGAAAATATTGTGAAAATGTCCATGCTACCCAAAGGAATATACATATACGTGTGACCACGACCAAAATTTCAATGACATTTCATAGAAACAAAACAAACAATCTTAACATTTATGTGGAGCCACAAAAGACCCAGAAGAGCCAAAGCGACCCTGAGGAAGGAGAACCGGCTGGAGGCATCTCACTCCCTGATTTCACACTACATTACAAAGCTACAGTCCCAAAACTGTGTGGAATTGGCAAAAAAACAGGCACACAGACCAGAGGAACAGAGCAGAGAGTCCAGGAATAAACCTACAGGTATGTGGTCAGTTAATTCACAAGAAAGGAGCCAAGAACATACACCAGGGAAAGGACAGTCCCCTCAATAAATGGTGCTGGGAAAACCAGACGCCACACGCCAAAGAACAACACTACAAAAGTGGCCCCAAACCCAGTTTTCCACATCAAGCCCTTCCTCTCCTGGCTCCTCTGAAGACAGACACCCTCAGTGGCCATTCACACACAGGAGCCTTCTCCCCACTTTTCCACACCTTTTCCCTCAGTGGCATCACCTCCCGGCAGGTCCTGAGAAGACCAGGCTCCTGTCAGAGAGAAATGGACCCCATGATGTCCCAAAGCTGAAGCCCCAGTGGGTCCTGAGGAGACCCGGCTTCCGTTAGTGTGGACTCGACCCTGTTGTCCTGAAGCCTGGCCGTCAGCATGGACTCAGCCCCGCGTGTTCCAGAAGCCAAGGCCCCAGCGGTCCTGAGGAGACGGGGCTCCCGTCGGCTGCGTGGGGAGACAAGTCCGCAGGCAAAATGTGCGTTCCTGCCGAGGGTCAGGAAGGCGGGCTCACGTTCCCTGCCAGCCAATGGAAACGTGCAGACCAAGCCACCTCCCAGTTCAGTGGTGGCCCCGCCCTTTAAGGGCACTTTTGCTGCATCCGATAAACCGTGAAAATTCGAACTGAAATAGTCAAGTATCCCATGACTTCTCCAAAATCGTTAAGGAACAATTAACTGGAAACTGTATGAAGTGAAATGACTGTAGACACAAACTTTAAAACTTATGCCAAACTCACTCAAATTTATTAACAGACATTTAAAATGTGAAACTATAAAAATTACAGAGATAAACAGAAAATCTATATGACCTTGGGTTTGGTCTGGAGATCATGAGCTTTGAGTTTTAACACACAACACAAATGTCAATGCACAAAAGAAAAAAGTAATCTTATGGGCTTTATGAAATTAAAAATTTCTACTCTCAAAGACCTTATTCAGAAAATCAAGAGACAAGCCACAAACTGGGAGAAAAATATTTGCAAAACTTGTATCTGATAAAGGATTTGGACTCAAAATAGACAAAGATCTCTAAAACAACCCCGTAAAAAAATGGGTTAGGATCTGAACAGACACCCAGCCAAAAAAGATATACAGATAGTAAAAGTCATACAAAAACATGGTCAACATCATACACCATTAGGGAATTACAAATTAAAATCATGAGATACCACAGCACACCTATTAGGACTGAGGCAGGAAATAGATGGCCTCCAGGATAGAAATTTACAACTAGCCTCCTGTTCACACTTCCTGGGGTGAGAAGAAGATGGGCTCCAGGCCGGACATTCATTAGCAGCCCCCTGTTTACATTTCCTGAAGCAAGAGACAAACGGGCTCCAGGACTACATGTTTATGACTGGACTCCTGTCTATATTTCGAGATCTGCACCTCGATACAAAAACCAGCAACAGAAACAGGGTAAGTAACTGGACATTGGACATTTTTATGGCAAGGACAGAGTGGGACTAAACCCTGTTAAAAGATCAAGAGGTCATACATTTCTCATCCTTGGGGCAAGGGAGACATTGCACATGTGCAGAAAGCCTCCTTGGGGGTCAAAAAGGAAGGGGCACCACCCCAAAATAGGTGATGCTAAGGACGTCCCATAGGTCTCTTGGGCTGTAATCCATCTTGGAAAAAAGTTGCACATGCATGTTGGGGAGGGTCCTAGGGCAGGGCAGGTGCGGAAAAAGAAACCAGATAATTGGCCAGAGGTAAACAGAGACCCGGAAGAACTGCCCTATATAAGTGACTTAATGACGTCTTTACTACGCTCCTTCTCATTGGGGGGATGCCCACACCCTTTCTCTCTGAGTGTGCATCTCTGCCTTGCTTCTGTCTTAACTAAACAAACTGTTTCTCTGTGTGCTTTCCCACTTGTTGTTGTGCTGTGTCTCTAATAATAAACTTTGTACCTGTTTTTACAGTTTTGCCTTTGTAAGAAATGCATTTTTCACTGGGGGCAAGAGCCAGGGGGTGTGGTGGCTAGCATTCCTAGTTTTCATCCAGGCTACCCAGGTTCAATTCCTGGGCAGGGAATTAAGATCTCACTTCACGCCACCACTTACTGGTGCCTCTCCAAGATCAGGACAGCCAAACTGAAAATAAGGACACTACCAATTGCTAGAGGGTGAGGAACAACAGGAACTCTCCCTGCTTACTGGTGGGATGCATGTACAGCCACTTTGTAAGACAGTTTGTCACTTCTTTCCAAAGCTAAACAAGTCTCACCTTGGGATCCAACAATCGTGCTTTCAGTATTTAGACAACTGCTTTGAAAATCTATGTCCAAATGCAAACAAAGATGCAATTATGCACAGCAGCTCTACTCATAAATGGCTAAAAACCTGAGGAAATCAGAATATTCTTCAATACATGAATGCATAAGCAAACTGGGGTACATCCATGTCAAGGTAAGTAGAATATGCCACCCCAAAATATGCCTCTCTGGCATAAGGTTTATTTCAGTCTGCTTAAAAAAAAAAAAAAAAAGGAATCTCAGAAAACTGAGTAGAGATTTCCCTTTTGTGAAGGACATTTACAATATAGAAGTCTCCATTTATAAGGGTATGTCCCTCTTTGCACCAGAAAGGATAATGAAATCTCAAGTAACTGTTATCAGTGAAGAAGTCCTGACTTAAATGTGCTAACAATCATACGTTTGTTTGCTGTGCTTTGCATGATAACCTGCCATAACTGGCTTCCCCCCTTCCCCAACATCTTTCTTCTGCTTTTAGCTGAAGATGGTATTTAAGGTGATGGCTTTGGTCATTTCAGGGAGTGAGTCAGTTTTCCTTGGTATCTCCCCTGTATACAGGGGGGTATACATGTTATTAAACTTCTGTTTTTCTCCTGGTAATCTGTCTTTTATTATTGGGGGGCAGGGGGGCGTCTCAAACAAGAACCTAGAAAAGTAGAGGGAAAATTGTTTTTCCTCCCATACACGTGCAATGGAATACTGCTCAGCAGTAGAAAGGAATGCACCAGCAAGCTATGGAAACACATGGATAAATCTTCAGTATATACTGCTAAGTGAAAGGACCCAGTCTGAAGAGGCTGCACCCAGTATGACCCCATTTATGACACACTAGGAAAGACAAAGCTGCATAGATGATAAGCAGATCCTGGGGTGGGAGTTTGAAGTATTCCATGTGATACTCTAGGATGGATACCTGTCACTATACATTTGTCTATGCCCATAGATTTGTATAGCCCAAGGGGTCAATCATAATCTATTCAGCTTTAGTTATTTAGAATGTAGGAGTGTCACAGATGGAATACATAATGTGTCAGAATGTAACTGCATTAGAAATGTATGGAAGGGGCTTCTCTGGTGGCTCAGTGGTTAAGAATCCACCTGCCAATGCAGGGGACACGATTCGAGCCCTGGTCCAGGAAGATCCCACATGCTGCAGAGCAACTAAGCCCGTGTGCCATAACTACTGAGCCTGCGCACCACAACTACTGAAGCCCGCGAGCCTAGAGCCCATGCTCTGCAACATGAGAAGCCACCACAACGAGAAGCCCATGCACCACAACGAAGAGTAGCCCCCGCTCACTGCAACTAGAGAAACCCCATGCACAGCAATGAAGACCCAATGCAACCCCTCCCCCCAAAAAGAAAGAAATGTATGGAGAAAACTCACAGTAGGGGTAGGGGATAGGGCAAAAGGTGCTGACCTAAGTAACCTTTGGAAATGAACAGAATCTGTAGACTAAAGGTAAAGTTGACCATGCATAAACAGTGGGCTTTATTTTATGAAGTTCTTTCCAGGGTGTAGTAGCTAACAATTCTGAAACCTCTGCACATGTAACCTGGAAAGGAGCAATGCAAGATAAATGGCAGATGGCGGGAGCCAGGCTCCTTGGTGTGGGAGTGGGAAGTTACAAGTAAGCAAGGGGAGAGCCTCTGCCCTCATAATCCTGGATCTGGGCTTCCTGGGAGGATGCTGACTGGCCGGGGGGGGGGGGGGGGGGGGAAACGCACAGATCTTCACGCTGGGAAGACCCTGCAGGCATAGGAACTTCACACCCCATCATTCCACCCATACCTGCTGGAGACACTCAGTCCTGCATAATCAGTCAATTGTAGCTTTTAAGACATCCTCACCACTAGGCAGATAACAGAGCCTAAGGGTCTTGCTTACCCCTAAGCTGTCCCAGAATCCAGGCCCTGGGGGTGGAGCCATATTGGGGGTTCCTGGGCCTCTGACCAGCAGGTGAGAGGAAGAAGGAAGACCGGTCCTGAGGACAGAGGTTCTCTGAAGTCTGTGTTGCCTGGTGCCCTGATGGGATTCATTCCCTGTGGGGACATGCGTGGGGCCTGCAGTGGTTCTGTGCTCCACCTGGGCCCTTTGATGAAGCCATGGCAGCACTGGGCTCAGAAGTCTCCTGGCAGTGACTCAAACTCTGACACAGTGGTTTTACAAAGGAACAAGAGAATGAAGCTGAGTCCCTGACGGCCACTCCTTTCTGGCTCTGAGGTGTTTCCATCAGGACCGCAGTCGTCACCTGCACGTAGTCTGCTGTGACCTACCTGCCCTCATTGGCCTTTCCTCTCCCTCCCTGTGATGATTCCAGTGACATTTCCAGCCTGGACCCCTCTCCCAGGCCAGACGCCTCTGTCCAGCCACTGCATCCCCATCTCACCTTGGGGGTTACCAGGCCCCTCAGAGGACTGTGATCCTGCAGCTCCCCACACCCAGGAGCAGCCCCACCTTCCCAGGTTGCCGAGCCCAGGCACCAGGTGTAACAGAGCAGGACCCTATAGGGCCTTCCCAGGACAGAGGCCTCCCCCATATCCTCTTCTGTAGCTCCTCTCTGAAGTACCTGGATAACAGTATCTTATGTACGCTTCCTGAGTTGTTTACAGATGTTAAAACTACCACCAAGTGGAAGAAATTAACTACTTGATGATCATGAACAGGTAGCCCCAGAGCTTCTGGTGCCTAAGAATTTACAATGTTAACTGCCCTGTTACCTCACCATCAGCCAGAGGGTTGTGCACCAGCTGGTCACATACCCTGTGACCTTCCTTCTTAAACTGGCCTTTAAAATGCTTTGCTGAAATCCCTCAGGGAGTTCGGGGTTTTAGAGCAAAAGCCACCTGTCCTCCATGTACCAGCACTTTTACAATTAAAGCTCTCCTTTCCTTCACCACAACCGGTGTCAGTAGATTGGCTTTACTGCGCTTGGGCAAGGGGACCCAAGTTTGGTTCGGTAACACTGGGGCCTCCCAGCCTCTCACGCTCCCTGTGCCCCAGTGACTGTCAGCTCCTCCTCCAGAGTCTGTGGCCAGTCTCCACACTATTTCACCTCTACACCCACAGCCCTGGCCCAAGCCCGATCCCTCCATTAGGCCCTGACAAAGCTCGCTGCCCCCAAAGTGCATCTCACATCCCACCCCAAAGAGTGGTCTTTCTGAAGCATGAATGAGACTTTGACTCTCTCCCACCTGTACACCCCCGCAAAGTTTCCCCACTTTTGCTGGGGTGTCTGGTGGGAGAGGCATCCATCATGGCCCTGAGAGTCCCTGGCATCCCCACTAGGCTGCTGGCTCCTGCGTCCCCTGACAATGAGCATCTCAACAGGCTAGGCGACACGGCACAGAACCCCAGAACGGCTCACCTCAGGACGGGGCTAGCAATGCACTGCCACTGCATAATCAAAGAGAGCAGAGAAGGGTTCCCCAGCCGGGACACAAACGCTGCCCAGACTCTCCCTGAGCCATCGCATGATCCCCGTGGGACTTGAGGGAAGCAGGGACTGAGGCACATAGTGGTTCCTAAGCAGGATGGTGGGGGCTCAGCCATGTCCCCCACAAATTCACATGTTGAATCCCTAAAACCCAGGACCCCAGGATGTGGCTGTATTTGGAGACGGGGTTTTTAAAGAGGCGATCAAGGTAAAAATGAGGTCACTAGGGTGGATCCTAATCCAAAACACTGATGTCCTACAAGAAGAGATTAGGACACAGATGGGCACAGGGGGAGACCATGTGAGGACATGGGGAGAAGATGGCTGTCTACATGCCAAGGAGAGAAGCCTGAGAAGAAACACCTTGATCTCAGACAGCATCCAGGACTGGGAGATGTCTGTTGTTTAAGCTGTTCTGTCTGTGGTATTAGTTACGGCAGCCCCAAATAGACTCACACACAGGATAACTCAGGGCTCAGACTGGACAGAGCTCACTCTCCATTCGCCTGTACATGAGTTACAGGAGCCTCAGGAACTGAGGAGGGGGTCCCGGAGGAGGGGCACAAGAAAGAAGATGTTAGGCATTAACACGACTGCATTCATGTTAAACGTGCCTGAACTACATTCACATGAGATGGTTTTGTCCTGTATGTACATCGGCACCTTTAGTCTGGACTGTAGATCTTTGGCTTCACCACCTCCACTGACAGCAATAGTTTCACCTGCTGTGGACCGTCTCCTATAGGATTTCCAGAACCACAAAGCATCAAAGCTTCACAGGACCACACTAGTGTCCAGGTGACCCTCACAGGAGAGCCGCCCAGCTGCCCATCAGAACCCATTTCCCTTTTTCCTGTTTATGGCTACCCTGCACCCCCCAGCCTTCCCACCCCTTGCAGCTGGGACACAGTGTCTTGTGTTACCAAGGGGAAGCAGGGGAGGTGGTGAGGGGCTTGGCCAGCCTGCATCCTAGGATGGAGGGAATGATGCCCCCGTGGTCACCCCATCCTGCTGGTTAGAGCCCTCACCTGGAAGCAGGGAGGAGAAACAAGGGGAAAAAAAGCCTGGGCCCCGACACCCACCTTCCCTGGACTTTCACAAGGAGGGGGACAGAGGCATCTTCAGCTTCGGCCCATTTTGGGGAGACACTTTGTTCCAGCAACTAACCTTTACTCTAAAAGCCAAGGTGCTTTGCAAACCCTTCCCCACCTGTCACATAAAGTCAGGCTTAATCTCATCACACTTTTCACAAACCCCAGCTCATGCTGAGACCACCACTTAGGTGATGGTGATTCAGAGCCGCCCCTTTAAAAGATCCCTGGAGTTCAGCTCTCTCAGCCCTGCCTTCAGTTTAAGAGAGAAGTTTCTTTGACAACCTTGAAAAATCTGCTCAGTTTCCTTAACAAACAAGCTTCACAATCTCTCAAACCCTTCTCCTTCAAACATTCCTACTCTAGGCTTGCTGCACCTAAAGTGACAGTGCTGTCATCACGTACCAGAAAGCGATTTCTCCAAGCCAGTAGTTATTGGTTACATAATGCTATTGATGAGGACATCCCAGAAGAGCCAGCTTTGCAATGTAACCACTTCTGGACTTGGCACTGTGTCTCTTTCCACGGAAAGAGAGGAGTGGCTGTTTCCACGGGCCCCATGGTGGAAGAGCTCACTTTCTGATGAAGCCAGGCCTTGATCCTTTCCAGGTGATTCTAGAGTCCTCATCGTCACCAGACCCCCACCCACATGGCTGTTGTCTGTGCCAATCTGTTTGAGATCTTGGTAATCTCCTAAAATTAGGGTTATTTTATACACAGATAATGGGTTGAATGGTGACCCCAAAAGATGTGTCCCCCCAGAACACGTGAACAGGACCATATGTCGGAAAAGGGTCTTCATATATGTAGTTAAGGATCTCGAGGTGAGGTCATTTTGGGTTAGGGTGGCCCCCAATCCAATGATAGCATCCTCGCAAGAGACAAAAGAGGAGAGACCCACACACAGGAGAAGCCACGTGAAGACAGAGGCAGAGATGGGAGGGATACAGCCAAAAGCCTGGGGACGCATGGAGCCCCCAGAATCTGGATAAGGCAGGAAAAACCCTATCCTGGAACCTCTGGAGGGACTTCAGTCCTACAACACCTTGATCTCAGATGTCTGATCTCCAGGACTGGGGGAGAATGAATTCCTGTTGTTTTAAACCACTCAGCTTGTGGTCATTTGTTAGAGAAGCCACAGAACAGTCACACAGACCCTGCTCTGTAGGATCCTGGAAATGTGGGTCTCACTAAAGGCAGACAGAGGCTGGATTATGGAACCCTTAAAGTCAGCATTGGGCCCCCAGAAATCCTAAAGCAGTGGCGGGACACCAGAGTGTTGAGGGGTCAAGTCGGAAGCCCTAAGGGTGCTGTCTGCGTGTGGCCTCCCCAGGTTCTTACACCTTTATGTGTGGGGGGTATTTCAATCCTGATTCAGGACCTTTAACAATACCATTCACACTGCTAATTAAGAACTCACCAGTGGAGATTGGTTCAGGATGGCAGAGTAGAAGGACGTGCGCTCACTCCCTCTTGCGAGAGCACCAGAATCACAACTAACTGCTGAACAATCATTGAAAGGAAGACACTGGAACTCACCAAAAAAATACCCCACATCCAAAGACAAAGGAGAAGCCACAATGAGACGGTAGGAGGGGCACAATCACAATCAAATCAAATTCTGTAACTGCTGGGTGGGTGACTCACAAACTGGAGAACACTTACACCACAGAAGTCCACCCACTGGAGTGAAGGTTCTGAGCCCTACATCACGCTTCCTGCCCTGGGGTTCTGGCCACAGGAGGAGGAATTCCTAGAGGATCAGACTTAGAAGGCTAGTGGGATTTGATTGCAGGACTCTGACAGGACTGGGGGAAACAGAGACTCCACTCTTGGAGGGCACACACAAAGTAGTGTGCATATCAGGACCCAGGGGAAGGAGCAGTGACCCCATAGGAGACTGAACCAGACCTACCTGCTAGTGTTAGAGGGTCTCCTGGAGAGGCAGGGGGTGGCTGTGGCTCACCGTGGGGCCAAGGACACTGGCAGCAGAAGTTCTGGGAAGTACCCCTTGGAGTGAGCCCTCCCAGTGTCTGCCATTAGCCCCACCAAAAAGCCAGGTAGGCTCCAGTGCTGGATCACTTCAGGCCAAAAAACCAACAGGGAGGGAACACAGCCCCACACATCAGCAGACAAGCAGAATAAGTTTTTTTGAGCTCTGCCCACCAGAGCAACACCCAGCTCTACCCATCACCAGTCCCTCCCATCAGGAAGCTTGCACAAGCCTCTTAGATAGCCTCATCCACTAGAGGGCAGACAGCAGAAGCAAGAACTACAGTCCTACAGCCTGTGGAAAAAAAAACCACATTCACAGAAAGACAGACAAAATGAAAAGGCAGAGGACTTTGTACCAGATGAAGGAACAAGATAAAACCCCAGAAAAACAACTAAATGAGGTGGAGATAGGCAACCTTGAATAATGACAGTGAAGATGATCCAGGACTTTGGAAAAAGAATAGAGGCAAAGATCAAGAAGATGCAAGAAATGTTTAACAAAGACCTAGAAGAATTATTAAAGAACAAACAAACAGAGATGAACAATACAATAAGTGAAATGAAAATTACACTAGACGGAATCAATAGCAGAATAACTGAGGCAGAAGAACAGATAAGTGACCTGGAAGACAGAATCGTGGAATTCACTGATGCAGAACAGAATAAAGAAAAAAGAATGAAAAGAAATTAAGACAGCCTAAGAGACCTCTGGGACAACATTAAATCCAACAACATTCCCATTATAGGGGTCCCAGAAGGATAAGAGAGAGAGAAAGGACACGAAAAAATATTTGAAGCGATTACAGTTGAAAACTTACCTAACATGGGAAAGGAAACAGCCACCCAAGTCCAGGAAGCACAGAGAGTCTCAGGCAGGATAAACCCAAGGAGAAACATACCGAGACACATAGTAATCAAATTGACAAAAATTAAAGACAAAGAAAAATTACTGAAAGCAACAAGGGAAAAACGACAAATAACATACAAGGGAACTCCCATAAGGTTAACAGCTGATTTCTCAGCAGAAACTCTACAAGCCAGAAGGGAGTAGCATGATATATTTAAAGTGATGAAAGGGAAGAACCTACAACCAAGACTACTCTACCCAGCAAGGATCTCATTCAGATTCGATGGAGAAATCAAAATTTTACAGACAAGCAAAAAACAAGAAAATTCAGCACCACGAAACCAGCTCTACAACAAATGCTAAAGGAACTTCTCTAAGTAGGAAACACAAGAGAAGAAAAGGACCTACAAAAAGAAACCCATAACAATTAAGAAAATGGTAATAGGAACATACATATGGATAATTACCTTAAACGTGAATGGATTAAATGCTCCAACCAAAAGACATAGGCTCGCTGGATGGATACAAAAAGAAGACCCATATATATGCTGTCTAGAAGAGACCCACTTCAGACGTAGGGACACATACAAACTGAAAGTGAGGGGATAGAAAAAGATATTCCATGCAAATGGAAATCAAAAGAAAGCAACAATCAAAAGTAGCAACACTCATATCAGAAAAAATAGACTGGAAACTGAGCCGACGCCCCAGGGGGAGGAGAGGGGTGGGACAGGCATCGGGGCGGGACTCCGTCCGCCCTGCCCAGCCCCGGAGGGAGAGAGCAGAGGATCCGGGCACCAGCCGAGTAGCCTGGCACTATCTCTACCTGCGGAGAGTTGCCGCTACAGCCGCCGCCGGGCTACCCACCCCATACCGCCAGGGGGCCCAACGCAGCCTGCACCGGCGCAACAGACGCACGGGGGCCGGGGCCCCAAAGCCGGCGCCGCTGACGTCAGGCCGACATCAGAGGGGATGCCGCGGCGGGGCGGGGGCTGGGACGGCGAAGGAGGGCGTTTTCGGAGCACGGCGCCTGGCTGGGGCCGCTGACGTCGGGCTCAGGTGCGCGCGCTCGCTTGCCTGCCCGAGCGCGGCCCAGGTGGCGGCCTGCAGCGGGCCGCGGCGAGAGGGTGAGAGTCCGTGCTTTCCGAGGGAGCTGCGCCGTCCTCGGCCCCGCGGGGTCCCACCGCACCCGAGAGGATGGAGAGCCTCTCCCGACGCCCCAGCAGGGCCCGCGATCCCACGCTGGCCGGCCCTCGCTAGCTGCTCGAAATTTGCATTTTATCCGCCACCTAGGCCTTGTCTGCTGAGTCAGTGGCATTGTGGTACCAAAGAAATGGAAGAAAAGGAGCGATGTGACCGACTCCGTTCGGTCCTCCTGCCTTGAGGCCTATTTGGCATTTGCAGAAAGGAAAATACAGCAAGAAAATCGTGTTTTTTTGGAAGGGGTAGAAGAGGAGGGTAGAAGAAGGAAAACAAGGTCTTAGATTTTATATGATTTTTTTAAACTTCTGCACTTCGACAGTGGTGGCAAAATACACTAAATCCAAAAGTTATCTTTGTTTTGAGAAGAGGGGGATTATTGTTCCTTTTGATTACAACCTTTTCTCCCCGTGACAAAGCATAAATCATGGACAGCAGAAAATAAGGTAGACCTCAGGAATCCTGCAAAAACTGAGAAGCTTACATTCCTCCTCAGGAGGGAAGAGTGGGGTGTTTTTAGCCCTCTCTGGAACCTAAAACGAAAAACATGAGTTGCGTGCCATGGAAAGGAGACAAGGCCAAATCCGAATCATTGGAGCTGCCCCAGGCTGCACCCCTACAAATCTACCATGAGAAACAGCGTAGGGAGCTTTGTGCTCTGCACGCCCTCAATAACGTCTTCCAGGACAGCAATGCCTTCACCCGGGACACGCTGCAAGAGATTTTCCAGAGGTTGTCTCCAAACACCATGGTGATGACCCCCCACAAGAAGAGCATGCTGGGAAATGGGAACTACGATGTGAACGTCATTATGGCAGCACTTCAAACCAAAGACTATGAAGCCGTTTGGTGGGACAAGCTCAAGGATGTCGGAGCCATTGCTCTCACTAACGTTATAGGCTTCATCATGAATCTGCCCTCCAGCCTGTGTTGGGGTCCACTGAAGTTGCCACTCAAAGGGCAGCACTGGATCTGTGTTCGAGAGGTGGGAGGTGCCTATTACAACCTCGACTCCAAACTGAAGACTCCCGAATGGATGGGACGCAAGGGCGAGCTCAGGAAATTTCTAAAACATCTTTTGCGAGGAAAGAACTGTGAACTCCTGCTGGTGGTACCAGAAGAGGTGGAGGCCCATCAGAGTTGGAGGGCTGATGTGTAACACAGTTCTACCCAGCCTTCCCTCACCTCAAACCCCGAAATCCTCTGTGATGTGCTGTGGCCTCTACAGTGGGTCTGCCCTTGCCACGTCCCCAAACATCTCAACGGGTTTTCCCCCTCAGGTTTGACAGTGCAATAGGACAGACGTGTAGACTGTTACAGAACCAACCAGTGTTACTTGTTCTGGGAAAGGAAAGTGGGAGCTCTGTGTGCTTAGGGCAAGTCATGGAAGACTTTTGTTTTATTTAAGAGAGGAGAAAGAAAGGTGGGTCTTAGCTCATTTCCCCATTTCTCTGAGGACTTGGCAGAGGCTCTGCTGGAGTTCACTGCTACTCTGACTCACCTGGAGATGTTGCCTTCAATTCCCCTTTCCTGGCAACCAGTGGATCTGAAGACACAGTACAGGCAAAGCCCATGTTGACGGGTTTGAAGGACTTAGAGCAAAAAGGCCTCTTAGGAAACCATCTCCAAAACTGCAGCAGCAGTACAGCATGCTGTCTCCAACACTTAATGCAGCCCTTACCCCATTTTTAAGAGTGGTTTATGGCCATCCTTGGAGTTTTATAATGAAAAGGTCTCTAATATTCCATGCTGGGTGGTTGAATCCTGCAACAGTCTAGTGTGACAGGGTGAGCTAGATACCTAAGAGGATGTGGCCAGAACTAGGCTGGGGAAGGCATGGGCAGCTTGTCCTCCTCACTCCATCATCATCCCTCCCACTTCACTGCATTGCACTGGTTTAGGAGGCTTTGGGGCACAAGATAGTCAAAAGGGCAGTTTTTCCAGCTGACCCACTCTGGCAAAAATCAGGAAAAAAATAAGACTGCCTTTGACATCAAATTCTACTAGTTTGAGACAGAGTTGGGCAAGGAAAGTATTGGGAAGATAAGCCTTCAGAAACTTGGAGCAGCTAGAATGGGTAGAAATCCTAGGCTTGGAGTCACTATAGTGACAAGAAGCAGAGCCCTCACATTGGGTGGACATGTGCATTACGCTTTGTCATCTCTCTGTAGCTTCCTTTACAGACCAACTGAGAATAGACCTGCCCCCTACCTCTTTAAATAGTTGTAGGCCACTATTCTCCCTGTAACTTGGGAAAACAAAAGGAGAAGTAAGGGTCATACTACACCGCCTGTAACTACAGGGGCTGTGGTTTTCTCAGGGCAGGCGGGCAGGCAAGGATGGCCTGTCCAGCCCTCACAAGTCAGTGTTTTCGGCAGGTCTGAGAGCTGCCCCACTGGCCAGACCTCTCCAATAGCAGAGCCAGCCTGGGACTTGCATGTCCAGCCTGAGCAAGCTTAACAGGATGAAGCTGAGGCTTTCTCCCCACTGTGACTGGAGTGCATGTGTACACCAGCACTTTTTCTGCACATGTATCTTCAATCCAACAAGGCCATTTTTTATGCTGGGTAACAGAGGCCACCAAGTGGCAACTGCATTACACCCTCTCAGCAAGTGGCCGCATTCTCTTCCACACCATTTTCTACACCAGACCTGCTTGGCACCACAGGGAGCTCTTCGCCCCTGCACAATGACATTCCAACCACCACCAGCCAGAAGTTACAGCCAACGTTGCTGACTGTCACAAGCAGGACCTTGGGTCCACTGGCACTGTCAGTGATGTAAGCCATTTCCTGGGAGGAGAAGGAAACTCCTCGCCACCAATCTGCTGGGGCCTGTGCAAATGGCACTTCAAAGGAGTCCCCATGAGCCAGTGGGATATATGCAAAGACGCTTAAACATTTCAGGGCTGGTTTCTCTGTTCATATCCAATTCTGGTGCTTAGGAACAGGGACCTATGCTGATGCCCAAGGGCAAAAAGCCCCACTTCCTTTAAGAAAGGGGGAAGTCCTGACCCTGATGCCCAGTAAGGGGCAATCCTAAGCTTTTTGTTTTTCTTGCTTTTATTCCTTTTTGTTGGCCTTGTGCTGGGTTTGTTTACAAAAGATGTATTTTGTTTAACCAAGTATTAAAATAAACTCCAGATGGATTAGAGACGTAAATGTAAGACCAGGCACTATAAAACTCTTAGAGGAAAACATAGGAAGAAGATTCTTTGCCGTAAATCACAGCAAGTTCTTTTTTGATCCACCTCCTGGAGTAATGGAATAAAAAACAAAAATAAACAAATGGGACCTAATGAAACGTAAAACCTTTTGCAAAACAAAGGAAACTACAAACAAGACAAAAAGACAACCCTCAGAATGGGAGAAAATATTTGCAAATGAATCAACAGACAAAGGATTAATCTTCTAAATATATAACAGCTCATGCAGCTCAATATTAAGCAAACAAACAACCCAATCCAAAAACGGGCAGAAGACCTAAATAGACATTTCTCCAAAAAAGACATACAGGTGGCCAAGAAGCACATGAAAAGCTGTTCAACATCACTAATTATTAGAGAAATGCAAATCAAAACTACAATGAGGTATCACCTCACACCAGTTAGAATGGTTATCATCAGAAAATTTACAAACGGCAAATGCTGTAGGGTGTGGAGAAAAGGGAACCCTCTTGCACTATTGGTGGGAATGTAAATTGATACATTCAATTTGTATGAACATACCAAGTCACTATGGAGAACAGTATGGAGGTTCCTTGAAAAACTAAAAACAGAATTACCATATGATCCAGCAATCCCACTACTGGGAATATACCCAGAGAAAACCATAATTCCAAAAGACACACGCACCCCAGTGTTCACTGTAGCACTATTTACAATAGCCAGGTCATGGAAGCAACCTAAATGCCCATCGATGGATGAATGGATAAAGATGTGGTACATATATACAATGGAATATTACTCAGCCATAAAAAGGAACGAAATTGGGACATTTGTAAAGATGTGGATGGATTTAGAGACTGTCATACAGAGTGAACTACGTCAGAAAGAGAAAAAAATATTGTATACTAACGCATATATGTGGAACCTAGAAAAATGGTACTGATGAACCAGTTTGCAGGGCAGAAATAGAGACACAGATGTAGAGAACAAACATATGGACACCAAGGGGGGAAAGTGGCGGGGAGTGGGTGGGATGAACTGAGACATTGGGATTGACATATATACACTAATATGTATAAAATAGATAACAAATAAGAACCTGCTGTATAAAAAAATAAATAAAACTCAAAAATTAAAAAAAAAAAAAATTAAAAAGAATTTCTTCCCTTCCCATAGACCTATTTATATGAATGAATTATTTCCACGCTTATATCTATAAATACAAAAAAGAGGAATAAAGCCTACCTTGAACCAAAAAATAAAAAATAAAAAACAGAACCTACTGGTTATACAGAGGAAAACCCTATCAGGGCACTTGCTCCAGTGGTAAACAATTCTGAAGTTGGTCAGAGGCGGGGAATCGTCTCCCATGCAGCCAGCATCCCCCCACCCCGCAAGGAGCGTTCTCATAGCAAATCTGGGGGACCGAGCCGAGGCGTCTCTCAGTAAATGTGAGCTGAGCCCCAGGCCAGCTGCTGCTGAACTGTTCCCACCCTTCCCAGGTAAAACAGCTGAATGTGTGCAAGGACTTGAAAGCCTACAGGAAAGGCCGTGGAGCCACACCAGCGAGAGCACGCCGGCCAACTTGGTGCCTGCAGGCCAGCCAGGACGGTCCTGGCCCCGGGCGCTCTTCTGGAAGCTTTCCATTTCCCTGCCTGAGGTACCCCTTCTGTCCCGGCCCCCACTGCTTTTTTCCTTCCTTACCTATGCCCGGGGAGAAATTCCTGCGGCAGGTATGGGTGACACATCCTCTTGTTTAGCAGGTGGCAGCCCAGCAACTCCTGCAGAAAGTCCAGCAGAGCCCCACTCACACTGGGCCACCCACAAAGCCGTGGCCCCTCACTCCCTCCCACCAGCCGAGCCCCGACACTGCTGACGGGGCAGAGAATATGGCGTCAGGCACAGCTACAGGGGCTCTTGCTGCCTGGAGCGGTGTTTATATTGACCTCAACCCAGGCACACCTGGGGAGGGCTGGCCGGCAGTGTCAGGCTGCCTAGGTCAGCCAATCCTTGACCCTCAGGGGCTCACAGCTGCAGAAAATGGACGTTGATGAACCGGCGAGGTCCAAGGAACAGGTGTGGGCTCCTGAGAGTCAGGATAGACAAGGGGCTGCAGCTCTGGCTTGTTTTCTAATCATTTTATCTGGCCCATGAGTAGGAGACAACTTCAAGAAGACCCTCTCCTAATGAGAGGAACCCAGGAGTCAGGGAGGGGAGGGGTGGTGGGTGGAGACAGAGGCCTGGCGTTCCGGCTGCAGTGGAAGCCTCTGGAAGACCAGGTGGAGGGAGGCCGCACAGACTGTAGATCAGGGTCACAGACCTGTCTGAGCTGCTGTTTGTTAGCTCAAGTCCTGCTCTGAGGTGCTCTGTGTCAGCTCTGAGCGACAGGTGAGCTGGGGGTGCTCTGCAATGAGGGCTATGTGCACGGTTCCTGTGTGCCTAGCCCTGCCGAGGTACCTGCCCAGGGCAGCTCCATATCCTGGGAGGGCCCTGCCCATGAGATCCCCGTGGGCTGCTGGGTATGTGCTCAGGCGAGCTCCATATCCTGGGAGGGGCCTGCCCATGAGAGCCCCGTGGGCTGCTGGGTACCTGGTAAAGGACGTCAGGATAGTCAGTGAAGCCACTGAGGATATACATCCAGTAGTTCCTAATTCCTACATCCTGCTGGTCATTCTACCATCCACCAGGACCTAGTATTCTGTATTAGACTTAAAAAATGCCTTCTTCTGTATTCCATTAGTCCCAGAGTCCCAACAAATTTTGGCTTTTGAGTGGCAGGACTCAACATACAAGGAAAACAATACTGCTGGACCATCCTGCCCCAAGAGTTCAAAAATTCCCCCACCATCTTTGGGGGAAACTTCAGCTAAAGACCTAAAAGATCTACCTCTGGAGGAGGGAAACTTCCTTCAATATGCAGACGACATTCTGATCGCCAGCCCTACTAAGGAGGTCTCTGAGCTACGTAGCCAATAAAAGATAGAAGGTGTCCAAGTAAAAGCCTCAAATATCACAGCCTAAGGTGACCTGCCTGGGCTTCATTCTCACAGAAGGTCGGAGAACCGCATCCCAGGAAATGGAAGAAGCCACTTGCAGCCTCACCCCTTCTAAAACTTGAAGACAGCTTAGGGGTTCCTGGGGAGGCCGGGGTTTGCTGCATCTGGATCCCTAACTACAGTCTAATAGCTGGGCCTCTATAGGAAACACTGAAAGGAAAAGATGATGATCCTTTCGAATAGAATCCAGAAGCGGCCTTTCAATAATGGAAAGAGCAATCAATTCAGACCCTTGCCCTGGAACTCCCTAATTTAGCTAAACCCTTTGACCTTTACATTCCCATAGAATGTGAATCGCCCTTGGAGTATTAGTGCAAAAACTGGGGCCACTTGAAATGGAGCAACGCAAGAATGCCCTCCAGGTAGGATAAACTAAGGTCACCAATGGCTTGGCCCGCCTCCCCATCCGGCCAGGATACTGGGGGTATCTAAAAACCTGGAAATCAGCAGCCCGCAAGGCCAGCTCCCTCCTAAGGGAAGAGGACCCCACGTGGTAATCCTAACCACCCACCATGCCCTGAAGTTGCAGGGGTCGCTCCGTGGGCACACTGACCTCGAGTGAGGAGGCCCTCCAACTCCAACCTCCAGAGAGACAACCAGGGGCAACGGGCCCCCATGACGACTCGTGTGACCATCACTTGACCTGGAGCTTCTCTCAGAAAACAACAAGAGTGTGCCCCAAAGGAGCAGACTACTGCTTGCAGGACTTACTGCACCCAGAGGGGAGCTAATAAGCTTGGCAGGGGAACCGTATATCACGCTGTCACAATAGAAAAGCCTACAGACACCACGGTGACGGCAGCCAATGAGACCAACTGGACTCCTGACTACTTCAAAAGGCCGTTGACTCAGTGGCCGTCATGGTCCTGGATCACCACCGGCCCTGGACTGTCTGGGAGTTGAACGGTCTGGGCTCTGACACCTGGTGCTGTTTGTATGTTAATCCAGGGGCCTAACTGAAGAAAGTGCAGACTACTGGTCAGAGCATCTAGGCTGGCAGAAACCGTCAGCCTAAGGTGGCCAAACAAATGTGGGGCGGGGTAAAACCGGCTCCCCCAGCGTCTCTGCGCATCTCTTTCCTGTACCCTTAAAGGTCCTTAGAATCTATAACACTTCCAATGATGGCGCTCAGGCGGACGAGAGGTGAGGCAGGAGGCCTGGGGACAATCAACCTCACCTGTAGGCTGCTGGGGAGAAGTTCTGCCCCTCCCCCCGGGTATGAGGACTCCCAACTCAGCACGAAGCAGTTACAGAAGAGGGGTCCGCACCCACAGCGCCCCAAGAATGAGGAATGGGACAAAAGGCAGAGGAGGGGTTTGTCACCCGCAGAACCATGAAAAATTCCTGGGAGATAAAAATAGAATCTGGGCAATAAAATAAAGTCTAACCTTTTTCTCCTTTGTGCTTTTTCTAATTTCACTTGCTCCTAGCTTTCCACATGCAGAGGTCCCACACCCGGCACTTCAGACCAGATTTCCTAGTGCAAAATGGCTGGGCTGACACCTCAGCTCGCGGGACCCGGTGCAGACCCGGCGACATAGAGCCTGAGCTGCAGCCAAGCCGGACCTCGAGAGCTCCGTCCCTCCCTCCCGCTGACGCCGCCGGGATCCCTACACAGCAGCCCGGCCCACAGCCCGCAGGGGAGCGCACGCTCTCACCTCTCCATTCTCTGATTAAAGTATCAAGTTTTCCGGATTTCCCTGGTGACGCAGTGGTTGGGAGTCCGCCTGCTGAAGCAGGGAACGTGGGTTCGTGCCCCCGTTCCGGGAAGATCCCACATGCCGCGGAGCGGCTGGGCCCACCGTGAGCCATGGTCGCTGAGCCTGCGCGTCTGGAGCCTGTGCTCCGCAACGGGAGAGGCCACAGCGGTCAGAGGTCCGCGTACCGCAAAAATAATAATAATAAAGTTTTCCTTTGCTTCTGAACCAAACTCAGTCTCGTTCTGTTGGCTCCAATGACACTGGGCAGGGGGACCCTTGTTGAGACCCATTCTGGAGGATCAGTGACGGAATTTGAGAACATTGTAACTTCAATGAACAGATGTGTGAGCCAAACTGTAATTAACAGAGAGCAGTGTATAAGGCTCGGGTAAAATAAGATGTTTCTGACACTTCCATTTGATTTTTCCATCACTTTATTATAAGCAAGTTCAGTGAAGGGCTTTCGTCTTATTTGTCAGGTCAAGTTTAGAGAAACTAAGTGATTTTTTTCCAAGGATGTACATCTAATAATCTGGGCTGAAGTTTCAATCTTCTTTTGAATAATTTTCTATTGAAAATGACACCCCTCTTTCAACTCCCCCATTTCTGAGGAATATAAAATCCTACAACTTATTGTTACCAAACGGGAAAGGCGGGGGGAGGAATAAATTAAGAGTTTGGGATTAACATATACACACTGCTATATATAAAATAGATAATAAACAAGGACCTACTGTATAGCACAGGGAACTACACATAACATTTTGTAATAACCTATAAGAGGAAAGAATCTGAAAATGAATAGATATCTATATGTACATCATCTATAAACGCCAGATAAAATGGAACCTAAGGGAGACCGATGATGACCGCTTCTGACACTCAAGACTTCAATCATCTAAAGCTTGGACTCTGCCTACTGTCCAAGGCCCTTCATGAACGTGCAAGTACCCGTAGCTTAAAACATCCCCAGTTTTAGGGTTCGGGGAGACACTACTTTGGAAAGGTCCCTGGTGTTCCCCTTACTTGGAGGGGACCCTTCCTACACCTAAAACATGCCTGTCACACCCAGAGGATGGTACACCGTCTGATAAGGAAGTGTTTGGAAAAGGCATCTCATCTCCTCATCTCCAGGTGCTCGGGTTCCCCCTGCAGCCTCTTTCCTAACAATCTCCCCACTTGGGGAAGTCAGCACCATCAACATCCTGTTTCACACAGTTTGGAAGTTGTCTGGAGGATGAAGTGGAAGCGGGGGAACCAATGAGAGACAAGCCCTAGGTGTTTGGACAGGCACATGCCACGCTAATTTCCAATCAGGAAGAGGAACTGACCAAAGGCTCCCTTTACCCCTGGAACCAGAATAGGGCTTGAAGCAATCCTACTGTTTTGTGGCCCGTTCCCAAAAATACAAGTTGAAAAATGGAGCTCAGGGGCACTGCAATTCACAAACCAGCAGGTTTGTAAATGATACCTATCATTGAAAAATGTCTTGAGGTAAGTCATCGAAAAGGACTTGTAATCAAGGCACAATTGCAGGAAAGAGATTTCAAGAGGTAGAATGGACTCGTCATTAAAGCACATGAAAAGCGGCTGAACTTTGCCAATGATGCAGTTGGCCAAAAAGGGCGTATGCGTTTGTCCTGAATATATTCAGGACAAACGCATACGCCCTTTTTGGCCAACCAAACAAGCAGGCAATGCAAATTAACACTACAAAGAGGTATCACTTCGCATCATTCAGAAGGGCCATCCTCACAAAGTGTAAAAACCAGAAATGCAGGACAGGGGGTGGAGAAAAGGGAGCCCTGTTGCGCTGATGGTGGGGATGTAAATTGCCAAGGCTATTCTGGAGAAGTGTATTGTGTTTCCTTAAAAGTCTAAAAAACAGAGCTACAGAGCATATAAGCCCATGGGCATATTTCTTGGGAAATCAAAAATCGACAGGACACAGGCACCCCAACCTTTAGTGCTGCTCTGTTTACAAGAGCCTCGACTTGCAAACAATGTAAATGACCTTGGAAGGAAAAAGTGGATTAAGAATATGTGGTACTGGGCTTCTCTGGTGGCACAGTGGTTGGGAGACTGCCTGCTGATGCAGGGGGAGCGGGTTCGTGCCCCGGTCCAGGAGGATCCTACATGCTGTGGAGTGGCTGGGCCCGTGAGCCATGGCCACTGAGCCTGCACGTCTGGAGCCTGTGCTCCGCAACAGGAGAGGCCACAACAGTGAAAGGCCCGTGTACAGTAAAAAAAAAAAAAAAAAAAAAAAGAATATGTGGTACTTATGTAAAACGGAATATTACTCAGCCATGAAATGAATGAAAGAAGGCCAGTTTCAGCAACTCGGGTGGACTTAGGTAAGATCATTCTAAGTGACATAAGTCAGACAGTAAAAGAGACTTATCATAAGATATCACTTCTAGTTGGAATCTAAAAATGGCTACACATGAACTAAATGACGAAACAGAAACAGAGTCACACATTTAGAAAACACTTATGGCTGCTAAAGGGGAAAGGTGGGGTGGTGTGAGGCACAAATCAGGAGGTTGAAATTAGCACAGATACCATTCCATAGACCAAATAGGTAATCAACAAGGCCTACTCTATAGCTCAAAGCACTTTAGTCAGCACACTCTAGTCACCGGAAAAGAATATATAAGACTGGTAAGAATCTGAAAAAAAATTTATTGA